>NC_057795.1:38212672-38322588 GCF_018294505.1 Triticum aestivum
TAAGCATATTTTAAACAACCATTGTACAACTTCCGTAGACGATACTACACATTCTATGCATGCATGCGACCTGCATGAGCGTGAACCAGATTAATGTCGCATATCTTCACGAGCCTAACGTAGATAAGTACATTGGGCTTACCATAACAAATAAAAAAAATTGTACAGCGACCGGCGCGGAGTCCGATCCAGCTATACGTGACGCTTCGAGCGGAGGGAGAACGCTCGGTCGATCAGCAAAGGGCACCGTATCCAAACAAAGATACGGACAGAGCTTTTGCAGGCGGACCACGTCTGGCACGCGCGACGTGTAACTTCTTCTGGTCCCACCACTACACGCTTCCGTGGGATCGAAGAGTTCGATACTAACAAGGAGATAAAAAGGGACAAGGACTATAGTTGTGCGCTCATTCCACCTTCCACATTGCGTGGTCCCCCTTGCCAACTAGCATTGCCCCCTTCCTCTTCCATGGCGCATCCCATGAACCCGTCCGATAGCAACTTCTCCCATACCCAATCCCAGCAACACTATCGGCAAAGCAACCACACGCATAGCACATCCCACCACCATGGACCTCTCGTTAGGCTCGAGCCTGTGTTCTGCACAGCCGCGTACAAGGCCCTGGTGACCACCATTAGCCGCTTCACAGAGCACCAGCGCACCTTTGTTAGAGCCGTAGGGTTCGGGGGGATGCTTGAGCTCCCTATGATTGAGCGCTTAGATCGCCAATTCTCAGCTTATTCCTATTCGAGGATCCGCGCCCTCCAAGCAATGGTTGACGACGGCCATGGCGCTCTTGCGCCGATGGATAGCTCCCACGTCGGCATCGTATTCGGCATTCCCCACAAGGGCGCCGCGCTTCCTCCCGTGGACCAGAACGAGGGCCCGAGGGTTCCCCTCGACACGGATCTGACGCTACGCCAGGCGCGCAAGACAGTGATAAGTAAGGCTGGGAAAGATATGGACATGGCCGAGTCTCTGGACTTCGCGCGAGCATTTGTGGCGTACTGCTACGCCACGGTGCTCGTGCCTAGCAAGGACATTCCGCCTCATGTCAACAACGCCATCTCCGACGTGGGTGCGATAAGCTCCTACAACTGGTCGGAGGACGTGCTCGACAACATCATGCTCGCAGCTCCTCTCGTCACAGCTAGCCTGGAGAATGCCGACAGCGTCATCACCATCCCAGGATGTGTGCTGTTTCCGCATGTATGCATGCTTCCTTCCATTTGCATGTTGCCTTCCGTTAGATCATTTGTCTGCCGGCTTTTGTGCATGCGTAAATACATTTGTGTGCATGCGTTTTCACCACATGGCGTCATCCATTTGTAAATATATTCGTCTATTTAGTAAAATATCCTTGGTTTTAGAGATTGGGTCTCCAATATGAGCTGATGTGGTAAGTTGTTTTGATCACATTCTTGTCTATTAGTTGGAGTAGTTGTTGCTGGTGTTGTTTTCTCTTTGTAAAAAATGCATCTTGGTAATACTTGTCATTCACTGGTACTGATATGACGCAAGCACGTATATGTACCAACTAGCATCCTTTATTTTAATTTATTTTTTGTCACCATCCTCGCGACAGCAAGCATTCATTTCTGATATTTACCGTCCATCTCTCAGGTGTTCATCTTAGACCGCATATGCTCCTAGAGGGACAAGGTAGACATGGCGGTCATCCCGAGGATCAAAGCCTACGATAAGGATGTATTAACCGCAATGATCAAGAGTAACAAGATGAACAATGACGAGCTGGCTCATGCACACGACGGTGATAATGCAGTAGGATCGGACATCCTGATGAAATATGGCAAGAGAAAGATAATTTTTGCGAGACTAAACTATACGAGCTACGGCCCAACTATTATAGCATCTTTTTTTTGTGTTGTTTCTTTCAAGGAAATATGTGTTCCCATATCTATTGGTGGTATACTTTTCTGTCACTCACATTTTTTTATTGTATTCATTCCTTGCACACAGTTTCTTCGCACTGAATCACCGTGTGTCGCGCCGTGTCTTGATGTGGTAGTCAAGAACAAGGAGACATCAGAACAAGCAACTCGAACCATTGATGATGCTACTGCATATGCCTACGATCAGGAGATGTCGGATGCTTCATCACCATTTCTGTCCAATGTAAGACGTGATATATATTCTTTGCACATTCTGTATTGCATAACAATTATGAAACTCCACGGTGCTTTCTTTATTCGTGTTTGCATTGTTGATAAGTATAATTATCTTCCTTTGTTCTTGCTCATCTCGCCATATAGGACCAGGAGAACATCATTGGCAAGATAGCATGCATGATAGCCAAGAAAACCCGCAAGCACATAGAGTCGGCGACAAAAGACATGCTCAGGTCAAAATGCAGACGTCTCTTGGATTCAGATGATGCACCGGACAGTGTATGGAATGCATTCATGGCGGATGTACAAGTCCACAGCTCAGGTGTCTATTTGATAACATATGTGTTGCATGTAAAATGTTTTGCATATATCATTCCAAATGTAAGCACTATATTTCATAAACAAAATCCACCCTCTCATGGTAAAGAAAATATTTATGTGCCTGTTCTGCTGCTTACAATAAAATAAATTCCATTTGCAGGAAAAGCGACAAGATCTAATAATAAAGATGAGACGGATCACAAGGGCAAGAAGATAATGCCAGGCGAAATTCACGATACAGATGGTAAGTAATGCACATAATGACCTGAATATATTGCCCGAATAATCCGTTGAGAGCTGCTTTATTTCGTCTGGACAGAAGCGTGCGGCAGTTACCGTAGAGAGAACATAGCGGTTAACACGCAGTTGAAGTCTAGGCTGAGCCGCACGGTCGTGCATGATAGTAATGTGGTGGCCGCAGGACAGTCAAGCCCGCATGCATTAACTGATGAAGAACGCACATCTCACTTGCGCCCCGATTACCCAGAGTCATGCACACAGCAAGGTCCCAATCAATGTGTTTGCATATAATATGTTTATGCATCACAGTATCAATTGAGCTCATTTATGTTTCTGACAAATTCCAGATCGCTTAGGCTGCACGGGGTCACCTGAAGAGGAGCGTAGGAATGTGCGGGGAGCAGACGATCCAGAATCTGCCACTGTCGCTGAATCAGATCAGAATTGTATGTGCAGTAAATACAGTACACTACAGTATATGTAGACACACGCCTGATATATTAAATGCTCGATACAGGTGCTGACCCTCACTTTCTGGCATCGAACATTCAACCTCTGGTCGTAAGCCCTATCGCTGTAGCATCTCCAGAAGCGGGTATGACAACACCAACAGATCACTTAAATGCGATGTTGTTTATTTTTTTCTGAAATAATGGTTGATCAATGATGAAAAAAATCATGCACTAAACCACATTATATTGACCAATTAGAAGACGAGTACCGTTTTCCAGACTACTACTCATGATTAGATATTATGTATGAGATATGCTTACTATAAAATGTATACTGGTTACGAGGACGACAGCAGCCACTTCTAGCAGACATAGCAAGCCAACAGATGCCAACAGATCATGCCACTAATGAACACAGCACAGGTTACAATACATACTTGTCGAATGTTCCATCTCTGAGATACAAAAACTATTACAACTTGTTTTGACTCCACGGCCATCTCTAATGTTGCTTTACCATTTGAATGTTCGTGACGGCAGAATACATTATGGACAATGATGTCGAGGCAACTCGCAATGTTCAAGTGCCTCAACAGGATGGAAGCCATATCTTACGCACAACTGGTACTAGCACAATTTAATTCCATATTCAAGTAAACATATGCCCATGGAATTAATAACACGAAACAAAACATTTTTGGACTACCTGTGTGCTACTTCTAATAAAACTCGCCTTGATAAAGCCTATTAGATAATAAATGGAATTTTTTCACATGCAACATATTATCTATAGAATGTGCTCATGTTATTTCCCATGAACTATTATACTACAATGAATCACATTTTAAATATTTCGTACATCACCATTCAGACATTGGCATCCAAACGGTTCATCATTCAAACATGACTCCAGGAAGGATTAATCGTGATTCTAATGGACCTGGTGAGCAACCCTCCTAATAATCTTTCAATATTATGTCCATACATAATTACTGGTACAATTAGAAAGATTATTATGACATACATCTTTTTGACTGAAAAAAATAATCGCCCACCAAATGCTTCCAGATATGACACAGTCCTCAATTCCATCTTCTACACCGATGGCTACTACATGCGAACATGTTATGCAACTCATGGAATCTGGACCATCTGTAAGGTTTCATGAGCACATAAGCCCAGGACCAATATTTGACACGTCTGGTAATCACAAACACATCGAAATTTGTTTTATGATTGCAGCACACTTATTCTCATGCACAATGACATAATTGCAGTTGTGACCTCACATGTTATACCATATGCAGGTGGCACCATTACTCCATAGGTGAACTCGGTCAGGGTTAACGCAATACGGCGCGGAATCCTGGCACAGATTATCAATGATGGCTTCAGAGATGCTGACAACAATGATCTCCTTATCTGGTTTACCATGCCTACGCCTATAGCAGATCTTGATCATAAGACTGAGAGTAAATCTTTCCGCCAATGGCTTGAGGATTGTGCTACCGATGAGGAATTGTCGAGGTACAACATAACATCGTCTACCCTCATAAAGTGTAACAAGTCGTCCCTTGTTAATGTTAATGTACTAACTCCATTTTTTATTCTACAGAACATGGGTGTCCATCGGTTACCCAACACGTGCCCATATATCTGGTACTCATCTGAGGGAGGAGACTTTAGCTGACGTTGATCTTCGTTGGGACACCGTGGATATTATTATTGAACTATTCAATCAGCTCGAGTCATCAATAAACGTGGGAGCGGTATATGGACTAACTAGATGGCCAAGGAGACGTTTCCTATCACCCACTTGGACTGTAAGTACATGTGCCAATGAAAACAATTGTTTCTATTCGAGTAGGCATAATATCCTCATACACTCTGTGTTCTCATGCATTCATCTCTTATATTGTACAGAGTGCATGCATCAGGTTCAATGAGCGTCCACCACGCAGACACGTAGAACGTATGTTTGGTGTGCAAGCACTTGGACACACTCCTGACATGAGTACTGAGGTAAGTAGCTGAAAACTCTGGATCTAGATGCATTTGTCGAGATGGGTATTGTGAATGCGTATCATCAATATGATACTATACCAAATGCATTGCAGTACATAAACTTTGCGAGGCTACATGATGTGTGGGCAACTTACATATTCAACACCAGCAAGAAAGAGGTCAGGGTGGTTGATACGACCATTGGAGATGATGATTCAGATGCGCTACATCTCAGACATGACTACTTTGTTCACCGTCTCGTTCGTTCGTTGCACTACTGTCTTGTTGAAATTTTTGATGAGGCGCCGTGGCATAAGGACGATGTGTGGCAGATCACACATATGAAGCATGGAAGTGCCAACCTTGACGGGTATGTTTCAATTTCACCCTCTTCCTATTACAATCAGCATACTGAAAGTTGTGAACAAATGATATAGTATCATGATAACTGACATTATATCGCTTATATCAAATGAACTGTAGTGTTGACAATGGTCTCCGGGCTACATATGCTGGCTGGCATTGCGGTGGGACGAGGCTCAAGTCCCTCAAGGATGAGGTTAGCAACAACAAAATAAATTTTCTTTATATGATCTTCTCACAAATAACGCATCCCAAATTACAATGCATGCTATGTACTATCTGAATAATTTTTTGATAACGAAGCAACTGTTTTGCTTGCAGAGAGTTCGCAAACACACCAAACGCCTCGCCTACCTCATGGTCAGGATGCAGGGTAATCTGTTCAAGGAGGCAGTAGCTGAGATGATGGAGAACATCTAGCTTATGACATAGTCCCTCAAATGTTTACTCCGTAGAGTTTCACGTCATCTTATTTTGCGTTCTATGTAAGCGTACTATGGACATGTGGACCATCAGTTAAATCGTCGCTGTTGTATTTTGAAAAACTATGCTGTCTTTCTTCCTTTATCAGTTCCAAGAACATCGGGTAATCAACTACTTGGTTTGTTATGGCACCATCTTGTTATGTTCATCTAATATGTTCAAAAGATAAAAACGGGGCGCAGCTTGTGAGATTGTGTTGTTGGTCGCACACACCCGCTCATTATACACAACGCGTAGAATTATCTGGAAATGTGGATTGAATCACGCTTATATTTATTTCCAAACTTTTTCTCGTAAATTATAGCTGTTGCAGACGTTAAAAAAGAAAGTGCAATGTTTCTGCCACAACAACTAATTAACAAACTGGGTACGATACAAAGGCGTCAACCACTGGGACGTCAGACCAATGACCACCAAATGCATTAGAGTTACTTCAAGATGATCCGATCTCTACTCATCGCAAGAAATATGAGATGGAAAAATAGCAGAACAGGAACTGCAAAGGTCAAGATGGCATAATACAAAGGTGTACCAACTACCATGGAGTGAATACATATCCTTGAATATAATTCCAATCTCTATTCATCACAACATATATGAAACGAAACATTAACTTCAGGCAGACCACTGTTGCAAGGAACCAAAAATGAACAATACAATAGTGCTGATCACTGGAACGTATTACCAATGATGCATCAATGCACTACGTATTCTCAAAGATGATACAGTATAAAATCATCAAATGACGTATGACATGTAAAAACCGCAACGGCATCATCATCGGCCATGGATTGGAGGTGCGGAATATACTATCACAAAAATATAAGGACACCCGATAACAACAATCGTAGCTCATGATAATAGACATATAAAATTAGTTCTTCTGGACATGTCTATATCTAGATATGGTCATACATACAAAGCAAAATTACACTTACCATTACCATTCAACATATATCTTAATAGCCATAATACATTTGGGTCGCATGCAACTCACATTATATACCTCTAAGACTGCAAGTCTTCTTGTTATGCCCGATTGTCTTGCATCTTCCACATTTGATTCGTTTCCCAGACGGCGACTGAAGGGCATCAGCTTCCATTGTCACACTCTGATCATTGATCTTGCATGGCTGTGAGTTTTCATTTCCATATAAGCTAGCAACAAGTTTGTTCTTCTTGCCAAATACATTTATGTACTCCAACCTTGATTTTTGACGAACTGTCTTTGGCCTACCCTTTGATTTCACACGCTTAGGGGGCTGCAAATCTAGATTATGGCAACTGTTAATTACGTTACCGTCATGTGGCCGACAATGATTCTCTTGTAAAACCATTGTTGTATCTTCATTACGCTTTGCAATCGCTTCTGTCTTCAACTCACGGAAAACCTGCAAAGATTTTTCTAGCATGCTCTTACATTGACATATTTCTTTCACTGCATCTATAACCGCTATGTATAGTATGTTTTGCCGTGCTGCTGCATCATCCATATCCTCACTGTTCAGGCTAGGACAACTGATACCATCAAAGCCTTCTTTCGCTTGTCGTGTCCATCGTTTCAATATGTTGTTAGCAGGTATCTGGAATATGTCTTTACGCACAAGTACCTACCAGGGGTGATAAGACGTCAGTACAACAATACAAAATCTATACTAGCAGACATAACTTTTCATTATTGTGGTTATGACGACGGATTGCATCATGATGCCTATATCTAGGTGTCAGCATAATGAAATTCATAGGATCGCCAATCGGAATCATTTTTTTACCTTTATAGAATGCCGGCACAGCATTCCAACATGCTGAAAATACCCACAGTTACACAATATGAGATCGCCACCCTCGCTCAAAGTAACAGTGTATGACTTCGTCTCATAATCGACCATGAAATCCGGGTGCGCATGTGTGACCACAAATTCATTGTCACTGATGAAATCAGAAACACGCAGAGACATTGACTTATAAAACTCATCTTCAAATTTCTTGTACACTGCACTAGTATAAACATCTCCGGCGTGCACCTCTAGAGGGTGTCCCATATTGTACTTCCTTCTTTTCTGTCGTCATATATTTAAAAATATAATGAGTCAGTCATATTGATGAACAAACGCAGTAGAGAATCAACTATTTAGCACACAGTTATCATCATTATCTTATCATACCGCATTGGTGTTATGTTGTTCCTTTCCTTCATCCGACCTTCTTGACCTTAGTAGGTTATTGTACTGCTTCAGAAACAAGTGCATAGGCGATGATCTAGGAATGTACTGCTTCAGGAGGTGGTTAGCGCTCTCACTTTGTTGTGTGCTTGTCATGCCAGAACAGAAAACATCTGAAAAATAGGGTTTAGCCCACTTATCGCCATTCAAATACAAATTGCTCAGGTACTTATTTTGCATCAGATCATGCTTGTCCAGGAGTTTGGCCCATTTGTCCTCAAACTCTGAAACGCAAAGGACCTCATTTATGAGTTTGTGGAATTCTTCTTTGAATAAACTCTTCTTGCTGTAGACACCTCCAAGATGTTCTTTAGCACACTTCATCACATGCCATTTACACCAACGGTGTCTTGTATTTGGAAGTACATTTCTTATTGCCCCTTCCATCACTCTACACTGATCTGTACATGCATATATAATCAGTCAATTCGATATATCCAATGAATTTGACAGCAAACATATTAAGATCAAATACAACAGTATGGTAATATCCATGCGACATCGACCTGTTAGGATGGTGACCGGATGTTTCCGATTCATAACTTCAACAAAATTTCGGAAAGTCCACTCGAATCCAGCAACTGTTTCCTCTCGCATGAGCACACCTCCAAAAATGGTTGACTGGTAGTGATTGTTCACGCCAACAAAAATACCAAACGGCATGTTATAAAGATTGGTTCTGTATGTTGTGTCAAAAGTGACCACATCACCAAAGTACACATAATCCTGTTTGTTCTTCCCAGTACACCATGGGATGAACTTAGGGGAACCCTCATGGTCGATTTCTACACATACTGACAGGCTTGGATCCACACACTTCATTTCATCTAGCAACTTTACAGTTTTTTCCATGTCGTCAGCTATCGCATCCAGAGCAATCCGAGAGCACAGATACCTTAAAGATTGCTTACGGAACGGTGCAACAGCCTGATCACCATGTGTTGCATTTAGTATGTTGTGCACCTTGCTGAGACTGATATTGTTCTCTCTCAAATCCTTGATGAAGTTCATAAGTACGGGGTTGATTTTGTTGTGTGAAGGCCATTCCTTTGTCTGCTCTCGATTTCCAGACAGATGATGGTTATGCTCATTACAGAAGATGCTAACGTACCAACCATGGTCTTCTGTACGAAGAAGCCTCATCCTTGCCATGCATTGAGTTTTACATGATACAGAATTCTCCTTGTCTGGTTTGCCCTACATTTTTTGCATTTGATGGAATTAATGTCAGAGATGAAACATACATAACAAAACCTTGACAAAAAAATCAGTACACTGAGGGTGTAAATAGTAACCTGGCATTGACACACAATTTCATGCATTAGCTGGTATCGTCCATCTCCCCATCTAGACTTGCCATGTCGAATACCAAAACCATTCTCCCAAGCAAACAAATTGTACTGCTCATACGCTTCCTGACATGAGTCGAATGATGATCCCACAATAGGGGCAAATGTATCAGGACCATGTTTACCTTCAGATTTTAGCAAGCATCTTTCAATAGATGTGAACTTGCTTGGCATTGCCCTTGCTGTGAGCCCGTCACCCGTTTGATTCCTGTATGTATGACAACAAAAATAGTCAATACGTGTGGCATCACTTCAATTCACTTTTTTCATGATGCAGCCTATATATCAGCCATAAAAATACGATTATTAATGTTCTTGTAACTATCTATTTTAGCGCATGAAAATGGTTTCTTCTTCTCAAAGCATGCACCCAAAGCTGGCACTGAATAACTCACAATTACGGGAAATGTAAATAACATAATATGTCTGAACCATTGCACTGCTATAAATTGAAGTGTGAGTATATCAAATCATGAGCAATGGCATTGAACCAAACAAACCTCAAGCATCGTTTCGGAAACACATGGAATTGGTTGAAAGGATTTACTGAAATGCCTACTACACCATATTTCTCAAGTTTAACATAGTCCTCCTTCGCTTCTGAATACTGTTTAGAAACAAGAAAATCATCTGTGCTCTCGTCCATTCAGAACATGACATATTTACTGCACCATGTGTCTGAATGCTAAATAACCCAGAAACGAAACAGCAATCCGGCATTTTTTATCAGGAGGACTTTGTGATTGATGTTCTCATAAAGCGACAATCAACGTCTGAAAGTAGATACAACTGAACTTAGTGCTGAACTTATGAATTACCTCCGCTTCCAACCACAAGCTGGTCGATATTGACAAGAGTTTGTCCCGTCATGCCGGGTCGCCGCTGCGTCGGATGTATGAACATCGCCCAAAATCGTAACAGAAGAACCACCGTCCACCAATTCCGATCTGTATTTAAGGGTCCGTTTAAGATTCAGGTGTCAGAAATCTCGATGTATCAGTACAGGGGCGACGAACTGACCTGGTTGTTGATTGGAGATCCACGCCGGCGGCTACAGATGCGAGAAAATCGATTCCATCAGCCGCGACCTGATATCCTTCCGCTTCAATTGCAGTGCCGCGCGCGTCGCCTGCCTCGCGGACATGCCGTTCCGCATCCTGGACGTGGGAGTCCATAGATTGAAATCCAATCCGCCGGGGAAGATGCAAGGTGAACGAAAAGGGCAGGGGGAGTTGAGAAGAAAATGGGGATCACTACTGTGCGGCGCAGGATGGGGAATAAGGAGTTGGATGGATTCAAGACGAGACGTCTAGTCGCTCGTTTGAAAGAATGGCCGACACGTATATCTCCCACCGAATACTCTGCCAGGCAGACATGTCGTATCAGCTGCAATTTTTCTGTACTAGTAGGTGGGTGCAGGTGTCAGGTGTGTAGCACCACTGCGGTACTAGGCATAGTTTATTTCGCTGCTGTCTAACATCTCGCGCCTAATGACGAAGCACACCTGGTATTATATTGATTCCTTTCTCAGCTTGGCACAAATCTAGGCGCACCAGAGATGGACGAACGGTACAGATAACCGGGTGCCTAGGCACCCGGGATCTGAAAGTCCGTTCTCTTTTGAGATGAGTGCCAAGCTACTGTACATACTGAAACGATCGAGGCCCAGCATTGGGTACGCTAGGAGCTCAAGCAAGCAGGATGGCTAGATACTACAACGGGGAAGTGCCTTGCCGTGCCGTGCCGTCCTTACGTAGGAAAGCTGGCCAACTCTGAATCAGCCGGCCGACATGAGCAGATCCACCATATCCCGGTTCCTGATTGACTTGATGAACCGAGGAGAGGTACAACACATTCACATTTTGGTCCAGTCGATTCCAGAAAAGTTGGCCCTTGCTTTGCCTTGTCACTTCTCACACCCTTCCATACAAACAACTCTAGCAGAGGAGGGAGTTGGCAAAGTGTAGAACTAGTGGATGGGAACGAGGGGTGTCGAGAATGGACTGAACGTTTGACAGTTTAATAGATACACATGGTTCTAAATAATGATCAGGATCGATGTCATCGCAACTTGCTGCTAGATCATCTTCTCTTAGATAGGAGACGGCATCTTGGAGTGTGTTGCACGTATGTGTCAGTAACAGTCATGACAAGTATGGTATATTTGCAGCCAAACATCTACCTGCTGCTACCCTAGAGCTGCAACTTGATGGTTTGGTGCACCCATCGTATGATGATTTGGAAACAACAAAAGGAAATGTAATGCTCTCGGTGAAACTAAAAAGTCTTTTTTCTCCAGATCGTGCACTGAAGGAACTACAGATATAGTAATTGATATATTACCAGGAGAGATGTGCTTCCGTATACCCTCCTTATGTAATATTTATAGATAGTGTTTAGAGCTCATCTAGATGTGACATTACAATGTCTAAGTGCAACCACATCTCGAACAAGGCCACCCCTCATGCTTGTTTTTTTCTTTTCTTTTTTTGCTAAACCAAACCAAACTCTCTTGTTAGTTAGGTAGCTAGCCTTCATATGTTCGGAGAACGTACAAGAGGGACTGGTCGTGGCAGCTCGCTTTTACTGGATGTATCAGCTACTCCCTCCGTTCGGAATTACTTGTCTCAGAAATAGATGTATATAGAACTAAAATACATCTAGCTACATCCATTTTCGCGACAAGTAATTCCGAACGGAGGGAGTACTTGTCTAGTATGCACTCTTGTATTTGCACCCCTAAAATTTTACTTTTGGATTCACAGCCGCGCGGAACTACCATATTTGCCTTTGCAATCCGACATGTACGTATAAGCAATGTTCGTTCGTTCGGTGCGACAACGATGACCACTCACTGGCTAGATATCCAGCATCCTGATAAACTACTAAAATGGCTTGACAAAAGGAACAGCAAAAACAAGTAAAAAACCAGGTCTGGACTCCTCCTCCAAATGATTTTTTGAATATCAATACTGATGGAGCTTTTTTTTTTTTGAAATGCGGTCCCTTAGGGCCCGATTCATTAAATAAGCTCGAAGAGAATTGCCCGGTTAATAAACGGAAAACCGGGCGAAAACCGTCACAACTGGCCCGCAGAAACAAGGCACACAGGGCGACCTGGCAACCCACACAAGAACGCACACACGCCGCCGAGGGGAAGCGTCGAGGCTTGCGCCGGCCGATGCCAAACAGTCAACCACACGCGCCAGCGACCAGGCAGCTTCGACTCCGTCGACGAGCATTGCAGGAGAAAGCGTTGGGCTTGCGCCGAGCCAGCGCCAGAGCGGCTACTCCTCGAACACGCCGGAAGAGACCGACTACCAAGAACCATCAGCAAACCTGACTCCGCCCGAAGCCGCCATCGTTGCCACAAACAGGAAGCCGCGCAACATCCGCATTGCCAGACGGGCACCTGCCGACCACAATGCCGCGAGCGTCCAGCCCATGAAGCACGCAGCCGGGATCCGAAGCTCTTCAAGGCGACGCCCCAAAGAGGGAAGTGACGATGTCGACGCCGTCACCCGAACCAACCGGGCCTTAGGCTTTCACCCGAAGACCAAGATCCGAGGGTGTAAGAGGATGCCGGACTCCACAACGACGCCTCCAAGGTGGTTAAACGACGTCCATAGACGCCGACGCCGCCGGCCGGCAAGACCAGCCAAGCTTTCGCCCGGGGTATCCCCAACACCACCAACACCCTCACGCACTGCACCTTCGCTGACCCGCCCACCTCTCGCAGTGCCACCGCGCCAGCAGCACCAGAGAGCCACCAAGCACTTCATCTCCCCGCCGGTCAAGAAGACGCAGACGGGCCAGATCCGGCCGATCTGGCATCCCACCAACGCAGCGCCGAGCAGGAGCCACCCGAGGCCACCAGGCCACCGGCCCGACCAGGGACGCGCCCCACAAGGCAGGTGAGGGGGCCGAGCCCGCCCTGACCGCCGGAGAGGAGCAGCTGGCCGAAGACCAGTCGCCCGTCCACGACGCAGCCCGCGACCGCCACCCGCGAGAGCCGCAGCCAGGGAGCCGTCCCGTCGGAGAAGAAGCCCGGAGGTCCACCGGCGACACAGCCGAAACCCTCGAACGGATCCAACACTCGACGCAGAAAGGGGATCGAGCCTCCCCACCCCGAGATCCCGCGGCCTGGCGAGAGGAAGTCGACCCCGCCGCCGCCGTCCGCCGCCCGGGCTTAGCCCGGCGGCCTCCTCCGGCGACGGCGAGGGGAGGAAGGGGGGCGCGGGAGGGCGGCCCGGCGGCGCCGGCTGGGATCCGCCCGTGTCGCCTCAGCCGAGACGACGATGGAGCTTTTAGGCATTCTCATAATTCAAGTGGATGAGGTTTTACCATAAAAAATTATCAAGGTCTTGTGCTGATTGCAGGAGCTGGGAATCTATTAAATGTAACTGATCCTAGCGACACTGAAGCACTAGGCATGTTGCATGCAATCAATGAGGCAGCAAGACTGGGATGCCAAAGAATCATCCCGGATGCGGCGGTTCTGAAGCAAGCGATTACTACTGATGCATACGGCGGCTCCAATCTGAGTGTGATTTTCAAAGAAATAAAAACTGTTATACGCCTATCCTTTCAATCATGTAAAGTAGAAGTTTGCCCACCATCTTGTAATATTTCAGCACATTGCTGAGCTGCTTATGGTGCGGGCATGGAGCAGGAAAGCTACCAATTAGTCTGGCTTGATCCGCTGCCGAATCATGTAAAAGACCTTTTAGCTGGCACAATGTCCAGCTTGTTAAGTTAATGGAATATATGATGTGTTCCTTTCAAAAAAAAAGGCATGTCCACTTTGATAAACACAACTACTCCCTCCGTTCCATAACGTAAGATAGTTTTTGACACGAGTTTGCCAATCTTTTCTACACGCCTGTTTGCATATGGTAATGAAAGACTATTCAAGCATTATAATTGGCCACTGCCTTCTCATGGTTCAAGTACTTGAGCATGCATGTTTAAGAATCACATTTAAATATGACATGAACAAGCCCACCCCCCTGTACTTGTATGCATGTTTTTTTTGTGGTTTACACTCAACACAAACACATAACAATCAGCCTGCCCACATCCACGTCTTTATGTACACCTGTGGCCACTGTCTGCACGGCCACTCATTATATCCACTAGCTTAGCTGCGCACCACTTGCCTCTGTATGCTTGCATGCACACTAGCACAATCGCTCAATACGAATTGAGAAAAGTTCGTGAAACTAAAAAACATCCATGAATTAGAAAAAAACATCATGATTTAAAAACAATAAAATGAATTGGAAAAGTATCTTGATATTATTTTTTAAATAATTTTAGAAAAATATTCATTGCTATTTTATAAAATGATGAAAAATGAGACGAACAATTATGAAAAAAATTAAACGTGGAGATGTAACTGGCCGTTTACCCTCATCCTGTAATTGCATACTTTTTGCCGGCATGCAGTTTCATGTCACTCGTGGACTTGTAACTAGGACAAAAATGAGTTGGGTCCGAGGGTAGACTTGCAACTGGGACAAAAATTGGTCAGGCCCACGGTTGTGTATCAAGGCTGGAGTTGCAACTGGGACAAAATGAGTCTGGCCCCGGTCGCGTATTAAGGGTCGAGTTGCAACTCGGATAAAATTGACCGACCCAGTTGCATACTCAGGATTGACCTCCAAGTCGGGTAAAAAGTTAGCCCCCGATTGCATGTTAGGGGTCTAGTTGGACTTGCAACTAGGAAAAAAATGTTGGAACCCACTTGTTTGTCGATGATGGACTTGTAAATGGGACAAGAAAAAAGCGCCACCAATTACATGTCAAAGGAGTTGCAACTTAGACAAAAGAGGTTGCCCCCCCCCCCCCCCCCATTTGCATGTCGAGCGTGGACTTGCAACTAGAGGAAATGGGTCAGCCCCCAGTTACGTGTCGAGCGTCGAATTGCATCTTGGACAAAATTGGTCGGGCGTCCAATTGTGTACTAAGGGTGGACTTGCAAGCAGGACAAAAAGCCCCCCCCCCCCCCCCAGTTGCAAGTAGGACTAACATGGGTTGACCTCAGTTGCGTGTTAAGGTGGACGTGCAATGGGGACAAGAAAAAAGGAGGGCCACCAATTGCATGTCGGGGATTGAGTGCAACCTGGACAAAAGAAGTCGGGCCCCAGTTGCACGTCAATGGTAAACTTGCAAATGGAACATAAATGAATCAGGCCCCCCAATTGCGTATCGAGGGTGGAGTTGCAACAAGATAAAAAATGGCCGGGCCCAAGTTGCATATATACTTAGGGTGGAGTAGCAAGTAGCATAAAAAATATGAGCCTCAATTGCATCTGAGGGTTGTAGCTGGACATGCAAATAAGACAAAAATCGATTGGGCCCTAGTAACATGTTCACACACTCTTGACAATGTTTTTAACCCGACTATAGTTTTCATCATTTCCATTGCTCTCTTGTTCTTAGTTGTTACACTTGTACACTTTCATTCTTGTTCACACACTCTTGCAAAGTTTTCACTTTCAACTTGGGATCATAGATAATTCGCGGGCACATTTGATTAACCTCCACAAGAGGTGAATGACCATTTTCCCAGCTCTCTCTGGGATTGATACTCTTACTTTGAAATAGATACAACTAAACTTGTGCACTTGTAGGACATCAGGGGGTTACCTCCCCAGAAAATTCGTTCCGACTATGTCGTGGATCACGATGGAATCACAAGTAGAAGATCTTGTATAAAGATTTACTTGATGATGAATGCTTGATAGTCCTATAATGTAGTTGATCACGATGGAATTTCAATTGCAAGTATATCAATCAAATGGAAATGGTGGTTGTATGGTGATGGAAATGCTATCGCAGTTGTGGTGACGGAGATGTGAAGTGAGGTAATGATGGTGAATCCGGGGCACCTCTTCTGGGTGTCCTCCTTCTCCTCGACATATTACATCAAACCTCATGATGGCAACTGTGCATGTCCTTTTAAACATTCAGAGGTACTCGTCCGATGAATCTACAGTTGTGGCATATGAAACCATCCTCAATGCAGCCGTGCACATCTGGTAACCAAAGAATCTAATTTTGTATCGACATCCTTCTTCTAGACGAAGTAGTTATCATAGTCCTGGACACCACCGTAAAGGCGTGTTCTTCTCATTCGAAAGCACTCGCAAAAATTGTTTGTTAATATGGCATTGGGGGCGAAGTAGTCTTCCACCAGCATGAAATAACGCGTGTGCTCTCTTCCGGTTCAACACTCGAGTCCCCTGATTTGTCCCTTGAAAATTAGGAAATGCTCTTCCGCACGCTCCCTGTCTGATAGGACCACATGCATCATCACTGTTTTATCCTCATATTTGTCCTCCTCTCCGACGAGGACAACTTCATGAAGTTGATATAGAAGTACTTGTCGTCTAAATCCATCATGCTTGCGTCATAGTAAGGAAACTTGGCTATGGCATTTGGATAAACACTTGTCGGGCATGCTATTGACCACTATGAAGGATACCTGGGCGGGGGACCTACGAGGCGGGAGGGGGTAGCGACTTCGGCAAAGCAGGCGTGGTGGTCAGGTGAAGCGGCGGAAGTCTATCAAGGCCTGCGCGGGCGGGCTGGTCGAGCTCTGGCGACGGCATGAGATGGAGTGAATACACAGCCAGGGGAAGGGATGAAGTAACAAATGGGTGGGCTTCGGGTGTGGTTTTAGGTGGTCTGGAATTGTCAGAGTACTACGTGGAAGAGGTCCTGACTCCCACAAACCTCCCCAGCTTTCCATTCGGATTGCAGGAATTCTCAACCGGACGTGCCCACAGATATTTGTGGCACTGCGTTGGAGGAAAAAAATGTTTGGACGCTTTAGATTAGACGTTTGCATACGTCTCAAAGCACGATGATGGAGATGCCCCAACAACCATTAAGAATTGTAATAGACAAAGTGGTAATCACACATTGAACTATCATCCTATAAATTCCCCTTGCATGGTTCAACAAGCAACAAAAAGTAGGTCATGATATATATAAGAGGGAGTAGCCTAGCTAAGTTTTTCCTCTTTCACTTAGTCACATGGTCATAATATGAGAGGAGGTGTCCTTACTTTTGCATCTTGACCTTAATTTTCCCCGTGACACTTCTCAGTACCGATCAATAGAAAACCGCAAGTAGTACAAATACAAGGGAGCAAACAAACTAGGATAAAATTGGGTTGACCTCAGTTGCGTGTCAATGGTTGGCTTGCAACAGGGACAAGAAAAAGGAGGGTGCCCTAATTGCATGCCGGGGATAGAGTTGCAACTAGGGAAAAAATGGCCAGCCCCTGAGTTGTGTGTCGATGGTAAACTTGCAACTGGGAGATAAATGGATATCACCCCCAGTTGCATATCAAGGGTGGAGTTGCAACTGGATAAAAAATGGCCAGGCCCTAGTTGCTTACTTAGGGTGGAGTTGCAACTAGCATAAAAACGTTGGGCCCCAATTGCATCTAAGGGTTGAAGTTGGACTTTCAAAAAAGACAAAATGGATTGAGGGTTGAAGTTGGACTTGCAAATAAGACAAAATAGATTGGGCCCTAGTTCCATGTTCACATACTCTTGAAAACTCTTATAGCCCTACTACAGTTTTCATCATTTCCATTTCTCAATTGTTCTTAGTTGTTACACTTGTGCACATTAACTCTTGTTCACGCACTCTTGCAATGCTTTCACCTTTGCACCACTTTTACTTGGGATCATAAATAACTCGCAGAGACATTTTGATAAACCTCCACAAGAGGTGAAAGACCATTTTCTCTGCTCTGTATGGGATCGATACTCTCACTTTGAAAGAGCTACAAATAAACATGTGCATTTGCAAGGCATCATGGGGTTAACTCCCATGGAAATGTATCTGCCTACGACACCGTTGCATGGCGGCTATTCCTCTTCTTCAATAGCATGATATTTGGTGGAATAAAAGGTGCTCAATCGAAATAGAATGTTTCTATAAAGGGTGGTGGATGCCGAAACGTTACAATTTTGGGTGGAGGGCAATGAGTCGGTGAATGAGGTGGTGAGAATAAATGTGAAGCGTTCGAAAATGCTAGACAAAGAGATGTCAAATATATCAAAAAAGTAGACATCAAATGAGAGCTGATGGGTGTGGACACTTGAGAGGGCGCGGATATAGCCAGAGGTTTAGCTTGCCCGTGATTGCAATGAATTGCAGATATATTGGACACTACAAGAAATCTGTTAATTCATGACGGATTTCGGGTGACGTTCTGAAAATCTGTCATAGTTGATGACGGTTTACCCGTGTCCGTCATGGGAACCGTCATCGCTCTGCAAGATACAATGTGCCCAAAAACTTCGGGAAGCCCATGTCGCCTTTGTTTTTTCACGGAGACTGTAGGTTTTAATTATTAATAAAAAAGAAATGTTACCAAGTCTTGATCACAATACCTCTTCGGTTAAAAGAGTAGCGTGCGACAACTACACTACCAGTGTAACTAAAGGAGGATTCAGTCTTTTCGTTTTGGTAATACATCTACAATATAAGTTTTAGGCAAAAAAAATTGCGCCATCGGTCCATCCCTCACCTACTTGAATAGCTCAATACCAGTTAGTCAAGAAGTCGTGGTGTGGTAAATTGCGGACATAAAGCTTTGCACAAGTAAACAACAACTCTATATAATAGTATGTGACTCCAAAAATTAAGTTATGTTTACTTGACAAAATATGATTTTTTTTAAATCACGAATATAATTTGTTAATTTCATCTAGTAGATGGAAGGAACACAGTCTAACTTCTTCTCTAAACCGTCATGGCCGGCGAGGAGAAGATGATACAAAAAAGACTTGACAGGCTGAGCTTTTGTTTCTTTAATTAAAATTGTCCAGAATTTGATGTAAAAAAAATTGTCCAAAGTCCAAACCGTCACGGCCTGTTGCTGCTCTTTTTTTCCAAGGAATGGAACTGCTCCTGCTGATGTGGGAATCCAGTGTGAGGGAAAACTCGCTTTGTGATTGGCTAACCAAACTGTCCCACGGATCGCAGATCCAAACCGTCCGCTCCTCTGAAATCCGAAGGCTAGCAAACACCCCCCCTCCTTCTGGATTCTTCAGCCCACCCACGCGCAGTTGGATTCTCCTCCACCGATACTTCCAGATTCCCTGATCCCCCGCACCACCCTCCTCCTCCCTCTCCGGAGGACAACCATTATCAGAATGAGTCACTAATCTCGCATCATTTATCTTTTTTTAGCGCAAACGCAACATTTATCTATTTTTTAGGGCTACGCAACATTTATCTTTGATAAGGAATCACAGGCAATGGTCCCCAATGATTGCAAGCCCGACAGCAAATTCGGTTAGTGCATTCCGACCTGCTATGGCCCTAGAGTTGTCAGTGATCGCAAATAACTTGATCCTCGTGGGATGGGCCTGCCATAGGACGGGCATGTGGCCTATCATGGTTCCGTTCAACACTCATTGGAATTCGCATGGATCCTTCTAATTTCGCTCCTCTCATTTCATTGGTTAATTAAATGATGGATCTGGGTTTGTCTATATCATTTGACAACCAGGTGCTCGATGACGCTTAACTTTTTGAGCAACCAGCCATGGGGGACACCCCGACCTGAAGACTTGATTATATGTAGTACGAAATTGGCTTCTTTAAAAAAATGAAAAGGAGGATTTCCCCGGCCTCTACATCAAAAAGATGCATGCAGCCATAACGGTTAGCAAAACATACATACAGCCATTGGTTACCACGTATGCATCGGCAACTTGACGGTTGTTGAACCAGAAATATTTGGTTTTGTGAGTTATTGTGTCAACTATATTAGACTAAGAACAGTCTACTTAACAATTGCTCCCGTAGTTCATGCAGTGTAATCATGCAGCCTACTGCATATGCCTATAAATGCAACTATGATGTGCGCACTTAACAACCGGTGGAACTGTACAACTTGGTAGTGCATTCAAGAAGGACCGCGCCGGAGATAAAAGGGAGCATGTGGCCGAGAGCGTGTCATTCGTAGTTGTGCCTTTCTACACCAGCCCTTCTATAGAAGTAGATATATGGAAGAGTGAATCGGGCGGAAGTTGGCAAGTAGAGAATCTTGCTAATGGGAATGAGAGGGATCAAGAATAAATCGTTGTTTGAAAAAACCACGCTTGGACTTGAAGCAATCGTCTACTTGGCTGTCTTTTAGGCTAGCTCTTGCTCTTTATGTTACTCATGTATCTCCTTAAATCACAATTTGAAAACGCAAAGAAATATCAGGTGCGAGTACAACGCCCACCCTCTAGCCACAAAAGAGGAGGTGGGAAGCTCTAGGAACGGATTTGCCCTACTAGTCCTGCGCAGCATTTGACTGGAGAGAAACGCCTGGCCATTTCATTCAGAGTCCTAGACTGTTGCTGTTTCTTTGTCTTCCATTGCTAGCGATGTGGAGGCGTGCAAAACTGTATGTATATTTGGAGAGTGATGGCTCTGTAATTCTATTTGTCGCTTGCCACTGACCTTGCTCTCGTTTCCTGGTATCAAACTAGTAGTGTAAAGAAGTTCATTAAACTTCACCAAGCCGTATAAAACAACATCGTCATCAACAAGGCGTACTTCACCAATGACTTCCATTGCGGGGCGCAGCCGAACGTTCAGCCGGTTTGAGACCATCCTCGCCCACCACTAGCGCACTATGATGCGGGTAGGTGACCTGAGGTACCGAAAGGCCTCATCGATCCTGATATCCATGGACGGGCGGCACTAGCGAAGGGGCTATGCGCGTCAAGCGATAGCCGCAGGGTTAACTGGGTCCTTTTATATACAAAACGGCCGTGGTTTGACCGAGCCATTAACATCCGTTGCCTTAGCACTCTTACCCCTTTGCCATGTCAAATGTCCCGGTCAAGTTGTGCTTAGTGGTATCTGTCAAAGTTTAATTTTCCGTTCCTTGTTTTTTGCTATAGCTGGCAGTATTGTGGTGGTGTTTTTGCTAATGACCCCAGTATTGTGGTGATTTTATGCTTTTCAGTCATTTTAGAGGGTGACTGATCGTGGGCTGGCTAAATGGGTCCGGAAAAGAGGCCAAGTTTACCAGGGGTAGCAGCCCTTAGGACTTCTAGCCCAGGAATTAGAACCCGCAGTGTAGGCTGAACTAGCCTGTAGATTTGATGGCCAAGAACGCACCGATCACAAAAACACAAGGCCAAAAGCCAAGCGGATGTTAGGGCATCTCCAGCCGCGCCCCCAACAGGCCCTTCCCAGGCGATTTTGCCGCGCCGGCAACAAGAAAAGGCCCCACTCGCGTCCCCAGAAGCCCGTTTTTCGCCGGCTCGGGTTAAAACTGGTGCCGGCGGACCCAGGCCGAACCCGGCGCCCTGGGGGGCGCTTGGGGAGCCGGCGCAAGCGAAAAAGGCGCGTGGGCCCGCCCTGGAAGCGACCCGAGGGTCTTTTCCCGCCGTTTCTTGACGCTTTTCCCTCGCATCTCTCCCGCTCGCTCGCCTTCCTCCCGCCATTCTATCCCTTTCTCCCGCTTGCTCGCCTTCCTCCCGCCAAACCCCCTCCCGCTCGCCGCGAAGAAGCACGCCATGCCGCCGAAGAAGTACGCCATGCCGCGCGCGGCGGCAACCGTGGCCCAGCCGAAGCCGAGGGCGCCGCCATCGAAGCCACCGTTCCTGTCGAACGCCGAGTGGAGGGTGGAAGTTCAGCGGCGCGAAGCGGTCACCGCTGACAGGCGGAACAGGGCCATAGCCAAGAAGGCCCGCGACAACGCGGCGCGCGCGGGGGCGTCTTCCTCATCGGTCGACCAGGCGGGGATGAATCCACCCGTCGTCGGCCACGCCCAGTACGCGCCCTGGGGGCAGCAAGGCGCCGGATCTCCATGGGGTTTATCGTCGCCCGGCTACGCCGACGGCGACGCGCACGGCGGGTTCAACCCAAACGTGACCTTCCCTCATGGTCACCCCGCTACGCGCACGCCCTCGCCCGCCTTCATCGGCGTGCAGTACCCTTCATACAACTACTCGCCGCCCGCCTCCTACGCGTCCACACCGACGCCCCATCTCTACCGCGGACCACTACCCTTCTCGCACCTCGGCGACACCGACGACACGGGAGCCGACATGGACGACATCATCGCGACAGGATCGACCGCGGCCGCCGAGTCTCCCGGGTTCGCCACCCAGGACGAGGTACGTCCGATCGCCGGATTTGCGGCGTCTTTTGAGAGGGGGAACGACCAAGTTTGAATTTCCCGCATCCTGGAGCCGACGCGTGGGGGCGTGACTGGGAGCTAGGTCGCCCCCAGGGGCCGAACTAGCGCCGGCACGCCCCCAGGCCGCTCTATTTAGGCGCCCTGGGGGCCGAACGGCTGGAGATGCCCTTAGAGAGCTGGGAAGTGGTTTAGTTTTACTGTCGTAAATAAGTACATGACATGTTAATCAGAAAAAAGACTGACCTACCAAATCCTAGAAAAAGTAAAACATCTCACAGTAGTACCACCGTGTGGAATAGGGCAGTTTGGTGGTGCAATCAACGACGACTGGGGCGTCATGGAATAAAAGGGAAGAAGCCATGCTGACTATCATTCGTAGTTCTCGCTTTCCACGTTCTTTGTAGAGAAATACCTGTATAGATATCTACTAGAAAGGTTGAATAGAAGGAAGCTCGCAAAGCATAGAACCTTTACTAATGGTAATGAGAGGAATCAGGAATTAATAGAACATAGTGACATGCCATCCATCGGCAGACGAGCATCAGCAAGATAGTGCCATAAGAAAAACAAGAGAGTGCACGAGCTTCCAAGATGCGTCAATTCTTAGTCTTGCAAATAATCCACGAAACAGGAGGGCAGCCACATTGGCGGAAGGCGCAGCGGAGCGGTAAAGTGCAATAAACATTGCACGGTCATCTTCAAGTGACGCTAAACGCCATGTAACACATGAATATTCCGGACATGAGCTAGATGGATGTACTGGTATCCGACAACAATGTGTGTCTTATCTGTTCCGAATATATTTATCATGCGAGACCGCGCAGTCATAGATACCAGTGCACGACAGCTGATGTCCAATTTGTTCGATCTGACCCACTCATTCATCTATTTTGAAACGGAGGGAGTATATGTTATACCAAATGGATGCATCTCCATTTTGGTAGCTCTCCAAAAAACTAGTACCATGTATCGCAGTCATGGATACAAGTATTTCTCATAAAAAATATAGTAATACTATTTTCATATAAAAATATAATTAGCTTGTTATTAATTTGCAAACAAGAATACTCCCTAGGCTGTCGTGCACTTGAGAGGAGGCCTTCTGGTGGAGTACATAAGTTTGACGGTTCACTTCATACACTTCGTAAGGTGCCCCATAATTTCTATAGGACATGGACATGCGATATCTCGAGTTAGGAGTCAAATTACAGCCGAAGGCTCCATATATCACCGTCAAAATTGTTTTTATAAAATATTAACCATATACATGTCGACTAAAAGCCAATCTGGCAAACGTTAAACCGTTGGATTTTACATTATCCTAGAAACCTTCAAATTAGAAGTTACCGGCCATATAAGATTCCTTCTTTTCCGTGCTATTCTCTGTTGTATCATAACCGCTTTGCTTAATCCTAAATCTGAATATCCCAGAATGCTCCATGCATCTACCATCCTTAAGAAGTTACTCCCCACTATTGCGCATTGTCCACATTAGCATGATGCCACGTCGATGTTCTCTCAGCATGCAACCTTCATGTCACCGGTCCAGTCAGATCAGCAATTCTGCACATGCGTAACGCTATGCATGTCTACATTACCAGTCCCCCAAAAATACATCCTACATAACTAGAGCGCACTACTATGATCACCGTGAATGTTAGTGGTCCGTTGTTTTACTATCGCTTCAATTCCCAGCTGTTTCGTCCTCCCATAAGCATGTAGGATGTAGCCATGCAATCAACGCGGCAGTCCCCGTCCGTTCCCGTCCTGTCCCATCCTCTTCCCCCTGCCTGAGTCGCTTGCTTTGTGCAGTTACGATCCAGCGACCAAACAGTCCCTTTGAATCTCACGGCTTCATAGCACAAGTACTGGGTAATCAAGAGTCGGCGACTTGAGAGGAGGCCTTCTGGTGGCCAAACCTGTCGGTCGCCCTAGGCTCCACTGGCTGTGTTCGGCAGCCGGAGTTGGGGGAGATGATAGCAGCTAGGCTGCTGGAGAGTACCATGTAAAGTTGTCCTAGCGAGTAGCGACTAGGGTGTCTCCTGGTGGCGCATCTCGGTGGAGGAGGGTGCTCTGCACAGGAATAAAGCCATCTGATTGCATCCTCGTGGTTGTCCCGCGAGCTCCGGCGAGGCCTGCAAGTGCTGCCAGTGCCAGGTATGTGGGGGAGTAGGAGTAGAATGTACAGTAGACCTCTGTCTGCCTGTAGGTGGGTAGACGGCTGTAGGGATTGTGGTGAAGCGGTGGGTGGCTCATCATCTATTTTCCAATGTTGTTTTCTGACGATCAATGGAGCTGGTAACAGGGCCAATGTGAGAGGAGCATGGGGCAGGCTGTTCTTTGTGAGAATGTCTTTGGACAGTCCTTCTTCGTACTTCTACTACGCATGGGTATTGTTTAGATAATTTGGTGTATGCTAGCTTAGGGTGATATGGTAAATTGGTAATGAAATCGTGGAGTACTACTTTTCTCAAAGAAAAATATATTCTATTGTTGTTGTTTGGGATGGTGACGATGCCTCTCTTGGTTTTGGCTGCAGGTCGATCCAGCCGCTGCTTCTCTTAGCTATACCGCATGTGATTAATTTTCTTGGCTCCATGGTCTACGGTCACACTGCTGCTGCACTAATTACGCAACGCAGGTAATGATGCTTCGATTGACTCATTCCGATAGTGTACATCTACCCATATTTTGTGCCCCAAGATATTCATGTAAGTAGTTTGCTTCCTTTCTGAGATTCATACGAATTTTGGTCCATGGATTCTATCAAATTAACTCACACACCAACAATGATTTTCTTCTCATATTTAGTTACACTCTATAATTCATATGTAATTAGGACTGTAATAGGTAATGCATTATATAACTTTTGACAACAGGAAAATAGAAAATCTCCCTTTATTTATTCACATTCCTCAGTCCTATTTTTCACATAATTTTTTCTTATTAGAGGGTTGATGTTATAGACATAATTTTTCATATGCAGCTCCATGTAGAAGATGCAATGTCCTATGTTATTTCCTTATGAAGAAGACACTTTCAATGACGACTTCCCATGCTATATTATCAACCACGCATGCAAGCTTCTCATAAAACTACACACGGTTTCTACCTAAAATTAGTAGTGATGTTACTTAAATTTAGGATTTGTTATCTATAAAGTGATCATGTCCATTTGTAATAGAGTAGAACTTCCATTAATACTCTTCTGGACTGTTCCTGTTACATACCGAATTATTAATATTGTGTACATTAATATCTCCCTTTGTCTTCAATTCTTCTCATATGGATAATGAATAGATCAAGGTTATCTTCTATATGTTCACATTCATAATCAAAGAAATCATCATGATAAATCTCTGTGAGACTAGCAAGCTTATTCAGGTTGAACCTAAAATTCTCCATTTGCCAATACTTTATTGATCCAAAAAAATGTTCAAAGAAATATAGAATGAGTCATGAGGATGGATAAGCCACAAGTATTTTTTAGGGGTGGATAAGCCAAGTGGCGACCCAGGTCAAGCATAGCAAAGTGTTTTGCCTGATGCCTTGATCGTTTGCCTTTTTTAGGGGAACCTCGATTGTTTGCTGCTTCGTGCGTGGGGGCCCGATCAATTCCTGGCCTAACTAGCTGGATGCATCCGGGATGAGGGCTTATGGCGGCCGAGCACCAGGCATGCCGTTATCTGGCGCGTCCTTTTGGGCCTGGGGATGTGGAATCCGTCAGCGCGGGTCAGGGCTGCGCCAGGCCTATAGGGTGAAATACGGTCCGGGATACGACTAGCGAAAGAATAGGCATATTATGTTCGGCCCATGCACGGATTCTGTTCGCGCGGCTGCGAGTGCTCACATGACTTGCACCAGAAACCGTGGGCCATGGGCTGGTTCGAAACAGCACAGGTCCTCGAATCGAAACGGATGACCCACCCCCCACCACCCACGGCACCCTTGTGGATCAGAACAGAGCCACGCGACAGCTTTTCCTCCATCCTCCTCACCGCACTCGTCTGGGGTGGGGGCGGCGGCAGCGCCGTCGCGAAGCCACTGGTAGAAAAAGAGGCTTCCGTCCAGCCCCATTAGTCGCGAAACTGTAGGAACCGCGACTAATGAAGTCTTTAGTCGCGGTTCGGCAGACGAACCGCGACCAAAGGCCTGGGCCCAGGGCGCTCGGTGGCCAGCTGGTGCACGTGATGGGCTTTAGTCGCGGTTGGCCAGGCCAACCGCGACTAAAGGTGCCCAAAGGCCTTTAGTCGCGGTTGGCCAGGCCAACCGCGACTAAAGCTCCTCCCCTATATATACCAGTTCAGCACGCTCACTTAGCCATTTGGTGCCACTTCTCTTCACAAGCTTCACAAGGGGGTGTAGGTTTGCTTTTGGTTCCTCTTATGCACACAAGGTGTTTAATGAAATGCCCCAAGAGGGTGAAACAAACATGATATGAAGTGTTGGAGCCACACTTGAAGTATAATATGCATACTCGTAGTCTTCATAGCCGCCGCCGTTGTACCGGTAGTCGTTGCCTTCTAAGTTGCCGCCGTCGTCGTCGCTGCTGTCGTCGCTGTCGTACTCCTGCCTAGGCGTATAAAATTTTGAATTGAATTAGTTTTATTTTTCTGAATTTTTTGATATATTATTTGTATTTTTAACATTTTGAATTGAATTAGTTTTATTTTTCTTAATTTTTTGATATATTATTTATATTTTTAGAATTTTGAATTGAATTAGTTTTATTTTTCTGAATTTTTTGATATAATATTTGTGTTTTTAACATATTGAATTGAAATAGTTTTATTTTTCTGAATTTTTTGATATATTATTTGTATTTTTAACATTTTGAATTGAATTAGTTTTATTTTTCTTAATTTTTTGATATATTATTTGTATTTTTAGAATTTTGAATTGAATTAGTTTTATTTTTCTGAATTTTTTGATATAATATTTGTGTTTTTAACATATTGAATTGAATTAGTTTTATTTTTCTGAATTTTTTGATATATTATTTGTATTTTTAACATTTTGAATTGAATTAGTTTTATTTTTCTTAATTTTTTGATATATTATTTGTATTTTTAGAATTTTGAATTGAATTAGTTTTATTTTTCTGAATTTTTTGATATAATATTTGTGTTTTTAACATATTGAATTGAAAAAGAAAAAGTATTTTGAGAAATACCTTTAGTCGCGGTTGGCCTGCCCAACCGCGACTAAAGGTCATTGCGCGCGGGAACGCAAAAACCCGCCAAAAACCCCTTTAGTCGCGGTTGGTCTGGCCAACCGCGACTAAAGGTTACCCTTTAGTCGCTGGTAGCCTCCCCAACCGCGACTAAAGGGGGGGGGGCTATAAATACAAGGGCCCGAACCGTCGCCTCCATTTCTCGTCTTCTCTGCCGCGCCGAAGGCCTACCGCGGTCGCCCTCGCCCTCGACGCCGCCCGCCGTCGCCCTCGCCCTCGACGCCGCCCGCCATCGCCTGCCGCCCCCTCGCCCACGTACGGCGCCCGCCGCCCCCTCTCGCCCTCGTACGCCGCCCGCCGGCCTCCCTCGCCCACCGCGCCGCCTCTCGCCCGCCCTCAACGCCGCCGGCCGGCCTTGCTGCCGCGCACGCACGCGCGCGCCTCTCTACAGAGAGCGAGATCGTGGAGAGAGAGAGAGAATTTTTTCTTTTTTTTTTCCTTTTTTGTTCTTTTTAATTTTAACTAGTTAATTAGTTTAACAAAAACGGTAAAATAACTTAAAACTTGATAATTAACAAAAAAACCGTAAAATTTGATAATTAACAAAAAAAACATATATACGGAGAGGGGGCGGCGAGGGGGGCGGCGATGCGCGCGGTGTTTTTTTAGGGATCGAGAGGGGGCGGCGAGGGTTATACATGTGTGTTGTCCTCGCCTCCCTCTCCGTGACGCCGTCGTCTGCCGTCCCGTCTCGCGCTCTACCGCGACACCCTCTCCCACCCCTTCCTCGCCTCCTCCTTTTGCCACCGCCCTTTCGCCACCGCCACCGCCACCGCCCCCCTTCTTCACTTAATTAATTTGTTTTTACTACATGTTTTCAGGACTGACATAATGGCGGACGATAGAGCTGACCCGATTATGGACAACTATGATCCGGACGGTGAAGCACATATGTTCGGCATCATAAACGGCGATATTCTATATGTGCCGACCGGACAAGAAGAAGATGATATCTCTTCTTATCTGAACCTTGACGGTGAAGATGAAGGGCGCCGTCAGCAAGATGATGCCGAACAAACGTCGATAAACGACGATCTTCAAATGGAAGTAGCAACCACCTCCGGCGCCGAGGTATATATATATACATTGAGCCTCTGGTGATACAAACTAACTGATTTGAATAAATATGTGTGTACTAACGCGCGCGACTCTCTTTCTTATTTTAGCCCTCGGCCGGATCGTCGAAACAATCGAGTACGTCGTCAAAGCGTGACGCAACCAAGACGATGAAACAAGGAGAAACATGCACCATCGAGGTTGTCGACAGTGCAACCGGCAGGCCGCTGGAGCCCCGCAAGAACGCCACCAAGTTTGTCAACCAATGCGGAGCCATTGTTAGAGACAACGTCTCGATCACCGTCCAGGAGTGGAATAAGCCAAAGAAGGCATGAATTGCTGGTTTCACTTTTGTCGATAAGAGAACAAAAAAAGATTGCTTCAAGAAGCTTATGGAACATTTCGTTCTACCTCCGGAATACAACAAATTCGATGAGGAGGGTAACAAGATTGAGGAAAACAAGGAGAGGAGGAGGCTAGTCAAACAGTTCGCTCTTCATAAGATGGCCGACGCATTTCGGAAATTCAAGCAAAATCTAGCCCATGACTTTGTCAAGCAGAACAAGACTCCGGATTTCAAAGGACAATATGAGAAACTGAAACATGATTGGCCAGAATTTGTGAAGCAAAAGAAATCGGAGGAGTTCATTCAAATATCAAAAAAAATAAGGAAAATGCGGCTAAGAAGGAGTACAATCATATTATGGGGCCAGGAGGGTATCGCCTTTGGGAGCCTAGGTGGGAGAAGATGGAGAACGAGCTGAGGGCGCGAGGAATCCGTCCAGGTACAGAGGGATGGGACCCAAGGGCCAAAAGCTGGTGGTACGGGCATGGGGGAACGCTGAACCCGGAGACAGGGGAGTGTGTTTACCGGGGCAAAATAATTAAACCCACCCAAGCCCTTATTGACGCAATGAGGGATGCTCAAGAGGGGAAGATCAAGTTCAACAGAGAGAACGACGCGCTGACAAAAGCCCTCGGCAATCCTGAACACGGAGGACGTGTACGAGGCATGGGGCACATTCCGTGGAAAATAGGGTTCCCCCAGAATGATGACCCGTACGGTTACAGAAGCCGGAAGAGAAAGATGGATCGGGAAGCAGATGCTGTGGCGCGGTTGGCATCAGAAATGGATGTGATGAAGAAAACCGTGAGTGTACTAGTAGCCGAAAGAGATGCAGCTCGGGCGCAGCATGAAGATCATCCAGCGGATCTCAGAAGCCAGCAGCGGAGAAGCAGTGTGGCTTCCATGGAGGCCCTATCGGCTGGTGCAGATGCACCGACGATCGAAATTACTGCACCGGAGCCTCTGGTGGTCGAAATTACTGCATCGGCCTGGGAACGGCACCGGAGCCTCTGGTGGTCGAAATTACTGCACCGGAGCCTCCTCGCTACCCCGTGGACGATATAAAGGAGATGAAAGAATGTCATCTGTATTATCCTATCGGGAACATGTCCATGAAGGTAGCCATCGGCAGTGCTTTACCATGTTTACCTGGAGCACTCCACCACAACAACCCCATTCAAGATGGTTATGCTCGTGTCACGGTGGAGGACATAGTCCAAGGGTTTGAGGACCTGGAGATTGACATTGCTACACCTGAAGGGGAGAAAAGACTTGGAGATGTCAAGCGCCATTTCATTCTATGGCAAAAGAAGTTTATCAAGTTTCCAGGCGAGGCGCCAAGGACAATAAGTCCACCCCCCTACGGTGGTGGTGGTGGTGGCGGTTCACCTACACCTCCGTCACGTCAGCCGACGCCCCCCAGTCCACAATGTCCGGCGGGTGATCAGACGCCGCCCCCCAGTCCTCGTCCGGCGGGTGATCAGACGCCGCCCCCCAATCCACCTCCGGCAAAGAAGCAGAAGCAGTCCTGGATTATTAACCCGGACCCTTATGTACCTAAGACCACAAAGGTACCGGAGCCATCACTGAAGCCTCTCCCCACAAGGCCTTGGGAACGTAGTGCCGAGGAAACTGCCGCGGCCGCGGCTGCTGATCATGAGAAATGGAAGGCGGACTGCAAGAAGAAAAGAGAGCCCGAGCCCAAGCCAGTATTTTCTGATGAGCAAAAGAAGTGGGCTAAGTCATTTTTGAGCACACCGTCCCAAGCCGCGAAGAATCTGCCTGACGACTATGCACGTGAACTTCGTAGGCAGGCACTCATGTTGAAGGAGAAGAAAGAGCGGGCGGAGAACCAGGAGAACAAAGCCTTGGAGGAGGCCGAGAAAACGGAATTAGAAAGTAAAAAAAGCGGGAAACGAGTTGCCCAGCTCGGGGAACAAAGTAAACAATCGATTGCCCCGCTTATAGTGAAAGCCGCCGGTCCGGATGACCCCGATATCATAGCAGCTGCGGCAGCGCATGGATTGACTGTAACGAGTGCCAGAGAACAAGCGGCCAACTTAGGTATTACTCTTCGTGAATTGTTAGGCCTTGATGAGGCGCCAGTGAAGGAGGTAGTAATTATATATGTGAAGAATGGGCCTCTCGTCGAGCCTGCGCAGGAAGAGGATCTACCTCCACAAATGAAAGGTCTGCTGAAATGGTACAAGGGTTACATAAAAAATAAAAACGCCAAAGAATATATTTATGCGGAAGTTAGATATGAGCATCACTTCAAACATTACTATGTACAAATTCATCTGAGTGAATTGTTCCAGCTTTTCAATCTGCGCGAGCTCGACAAATCTATCATCAGTTGCTACGTTCTGTAAGTGATTTATTTCTACCCCATCTCGTTCATATTGCATGCACTATATATATGTCCTAACTATATTGTTGTGTCCGCTATTATACATGCAGAATGAAGATTAAGGAATGCAGAGTAAGGAACATCCATGATGTTGGGTTCATTGACCCACACATCGTTAATGGATATGTGTTGGAGCATCACCCCGCCGACATGGAGGCAGACCTGTGGCAGTTTCTTACAAAGCAGGAACTCAAAAGTGATATTCTATTTCCTTACCATTTTGGGTGAGTGTTTCTGTCTTGAGCACATTCTCTTTTGTTTACTCCATGCATGGTATGTGGCCGGCTAATCGATGAGTTATGCATGACGTACTGTGCATGTATCGTGTCCGCAGGTTCCACTGGATTCTGCTAGTAATTAAAGTTGACACCTCAGAATGTCTCGTCCACGACTCTCTGAATAAGGATCCAAAGCTTTGGGGCGGCATGAGAAGAATGCTGCAGAAGTAATTATTTTCATTCATTTGCGCTCTATATCGATCGGCCTATTTCGTTCATTTCCTAATATCAAGTAACTAGTAACTCTCTTGTTCATTTAATTTTCTTTGCCTCGTAGGGTTTGGAGACGGTTCGTAGATACAAAGGTCGGTGAATTCAAAAAAGAGCTAGAATTCAAAAGGTCAAAGGCTAAGAATGGTGAGGATATTCAGCCAGCAGGGACCAATCTATGTGCATACTATGTCTGTGAGATGATCCGGAGATACACCTCTGAGCGGCGGGTTCCGAGTGATACCATTGCTCAGAGGAATAACCTCCGGATGATGCTTAGTCCAGAAGCTCGCTTCCGACCACTTCAAGAGGAACTAGCTGGATGGTTCAGGAGGGAAGTCCTCCATCCTAAAGGAGAACACCATTACGAGGACGTAGAACTTTATATGCATTAAATTATGTATGGAAACTTGTTCAAAATTGTATATGGTCATCCGATGATATTGAATATATATTGTATATTCCTCTTGAATTCTTTTTGGTTCTAATTTCAAATTTGTTTGAAATTGTACATTCATATGCATGTATGTAGTACCGTAGAATATATGAAACTCCTTCAAAATTAAAATAAAGCACAAAAGAAATAAAACAATACAAATTAAACAGAAAACAGGTTTTGGGTGGGGGGGGGCTAAAACCCTAAACCTGCGGCGGCCTTTAGTCGCGGTTGGCCAGAAGAACCGCGACTAAAGGTCCTTCGCCCCGACGGCCGCCTGGCGCCCACGTGGACGGGCCTTTAGTCGCGGTTCTTAAGCAACCGCGACTAAGGGGGGGGGGCCTTTAGTCGCGCCTGTTTGGTCGCGGTTGCGCAACCGCGACTAATGGCAGTTGCGAACCGCGACCAAAGGCCCTTTTTCCACCAGTGAGCTGTTCCGGCGCCATGTCTACTGATGGCATCGAGTTAAACGGGTACGTGTAGTCTGCCCCGCCATTCTTTCACCCTAGCTACTTCGATGCCGGGTCGCCGTCCTGCTCTTGTAAGATCTGGACTAATGTAGCTAGATTTGTTTCTGGCCGGGGTGTTGGCGGAGCTGCAGTGTGGAGCGCTCCAGTACTCCCGCTGGTCAGGATTCCATGAGCCTCGTTGAATGTCGAGGGAGTCGTCGCCGGCAAGCCACACGCCGTGGGAGACGAAGCCAAATATGACGTTTGCTATGAAGCTACCAGCGGGTGGACGTGAAGGTTAGTCAGAGAAACACCGATGCATATCATTTACGTTTAGAAAAAACTGCACGATCGATGGACCAGTGATTAGTAGCAAGTGTTGACTTTTGCCTCACTGTACCAAAACTGCTTGGTGCGTTCTTAGTAGGCCTTCGTTGGATTTTTAGGGAAACTGCATGATGGATGTTTTGCTAGTCAGATGTTATTAGGAGAAAGTACTATTTCTTGAGCAAATGGCTATGTTGGATGTTTAATTAGGCACATACGGTGCAAACGGGTGCAAGCTGTAGTCGGATTGTTTTGTTTTGGTTGCTGAACTGATAGCGAAGGATGTTGATTTGGTGTACATGTGCCTCTGGATTATTGATAATGTGATGGATTCGCTTGTTTGATGCGCTCCAAATAGCAATATAGATTAAGAGTTTGGGTTTATATCAGATTGTTTTTGGAGTAGCCGTGTGGTCTATTGGATTTTGTTTCGGTCTTTTTAACTGGGAGTATAATTATAGAGATGGATGCACAGAATGGATCTTTGTTTCGGTCTTTTTAAATGTGGATATGAATTATGGAGTTGGATTTAGATGCTTCATTTGAGATGTGCTTTTTGAGGATTTTCATAATGCACACGCATGGCTGTACCAAAAAATGGTCTCACTTGAGCTGTAGTCCATATCTTTTTATGTTCGGCTAATTTGTTTCCCGGATAGCTGAGCATTTTCAGCTGCGAGCAGAGAGAAGTGGAGTTAAGTTGAGTTCAAAATTGAGGTCAGTGAGGATGAGAGTTTTTTCAGCTGCGAATGTGGCTCGTTCGAACATTCTGGCCTAGTGTGTTGCCATATATTATAGATTTGTATCGTCTTTGGTACCGACATACAATTTGTGTTTGTGATTTGTGTCCATATGACATTAGGTGATTGATGTGGGCTATGTTTTCGTGCAGGTGATGGTACACTTCCGTTTGGCAAAAATACCTGAGAAGCACATAATGAAGTGCTGGACAAGACAGGCTCGTGACATTCTTCCTGAACACTTGGTTAGGTACCAGAAAGACAGAGGGCTTCCTGCGAGTGATACATTCAGGCATCACACTATGTACATGTAAGCGCTTGAGTGTGTGGTACTTGGTGACAGCAATGTGAAATGTTATGAAGTTTTCATGACTATGATGAAGGAGGTCCATGCCACTCTGCCGCCTTTCAGTGTAGACAAGGATGGTTTGCGGCTTGCTAAGCGAGAGAAGCAGCAGCAGTTGGTAGCCAGCGCTCAACAGGGGTTGATCCAAGCAAATGCCGGTCTTGAGGAGATAAATGGAGATGGTGATTCTAGTTGTTTAGGTGTGGACGTGCATCAGAAAAAATGCCAGAGGGGGAGACCAACAACAAGTCGAGACAAGGCTCCTTATGAAAAGCATTTGAAGAGGTCTAGGTTCTGTACAATTTGCAGAGTGCAAGGGCACAAATGCACGACCTGCCCTCACAGAGGTGATTTGCCGAAGGCTCCAAGAAAATTGACGAAGTGTACCAATTGTGGGGTGGTTGGACATCGACGGAATGCGTTGGGCACTAAAAAAACTGGACCGTTCGGGCCTAGCTTTTTATAACTAAAATCAGGACATTCTTGTTAAGGGGAATGTGTTGGTATGCGTGATTGTTGTACTTTAGTTTCTTAACTTGTCATGATGTTTCCCTTTCCTGCTGGAGTTGAAAATCATCGTACCTGGAACCATATTTTTTTTTCCATTTTGAGCTTGGAAATTTGGTTAATGGACATTTAAATTGTGATGCGTTCACCCATCAGTGTAGGATAATATAATTTGATTGGGTGTGCTTTTTAAAAAAAAAATTCTCCTGATTTCTTCTGAATGAACAAGCTGGGCAAAGACGCTTACATTGCTGGGCGGGAGTTTGTAGTTCAAACTGTTCGCCGTGAATGCTGTCTGATTGCAGCAAGGAGCATTTTTTTGGGCGGGTTTTGGTATCTGTTGAACTGGCCCCACTTGGTTGCGATCCAGTGGTACATGCAGATGCAGTGAGCCATGCCCGTTGTTTTTTGTCAACTTTTATTTCTTTGCCATGGAAACAGGCTGCAATATTTTTTAACCATCAGGGCGTTGCCATAGTTTTCGTAGGGTCCTCCATTGCGCCGTCCGCGGGATGCAAGGGTGAGCACTCCTCACCTGTCGAGCACAGATGTGCGTGCGGGAGGGTACATGCATCAAAATGCTAGAGGCAGTGCTCGTGGAGATGGTGCTGAGCTCCATGACGAAGCAGCATGCATGCCACTAGCATTGGTTGACTGGGTCTTATTCAGGATGCAAAACCTGGCACACCGCAACCTTGACTGCTGTTTTTTTTTTTGGAAAAAAACGTTATTTAGCAAATAATCATTTTGCGCGCATAGTATTACCATGGATATGTGAAAACGTAAGCATATGAGATTTCCCCGTGCACGTTTAGTGTGGGCATTGGACGCAGAGTGGGGGGTTGTTCCTTGCCCGTGGTGGCTGCGCACCACGCCTCATGGTCTCCCGTTGTGTTGACAAGTGACAAGTGATCGAAACACTGTTCCCATTTTCTTAATGATGATGACGCTACTTTCTCGCCGCGCCACGAGATGGCAGATGGTTGACAAAAGAGCTGCCGCTCCGTCCATCTGTGCTGGAGTTAATGCACCGGGCGTAGGGTCTAGGTGAGTGAGAGAAAATGGAGCTGCCATACCGTGGTTGAGGTGACGGCGTAGTAAATTCCCATACGTGACGTGACTGTAAAAAGAGAATCACCATGTGCGGTGGAAAGCTGATGCACAGCAGCGGGTGTCACGCATAAAACCTGAACTGGCTAATGATATTTATGTGATTATTAGCGGGCGTCACTCGTAAAACCTGAACTCGCCAATGATAGTTACATCTGTGACAGTGTGGCACTATCGCGTCGTTGATGGTCGACTTAATACATTCGCTTGTTACAGAAAATGTTAAACTTCTGACAATTACTACAACAATCTTACTACAAAAAAGTACTGTAAGCAAAAGGAACATCTTACTACAACAATCAGTGGTCAAAACCATGGTCAACTTTGATAATTACTACAACAATCAATGTGGTTGTAACTGCTTAGAAAACTGATAAATAAAGCGAACAAACATGCGTGTTCGCTGGTTGTCAGTGTGCCACGTCCGCAATTGTACAAACTTGTGGTGGTGACTCTGCAACGTTGCTCCACAGCCAACATGCACGTCCTACATGTCTCCGCCACCACCGGTCGACCAGGTACACATGGCCGGAGTGCTGTTCCTACATATCCGCTTCGCGTCAGAGCCTAGGGGACTTTTGCATGTGCGTGGGCCCTGGTTGCTCCAATACGGGCCAAAAATAAATCCAATACACGAGGTATACACTGCGAGCGCGCGTCCACATGGCGTCCTGATGACCTCGATACCGGCCTGCCTGGTGCGCGGCCGCTGTTCGCATTTTTCGGATGCATCCGCCCATATCTCTCCTTTTAGCATAAAATGCCAGCGGTCAAAACCAACTAGCCAGGCAGCCGTAACATACATACGTATACATTTTTTCTTTGCTCAAAATCAAGGTATGGCGGCTGACATGCCCTGCCCACCGGAGGCCTCCGCCAGTGCTTCGAGCACATACGCTTTGTAGTATATGGGCAGTCTTTCAATTAACTAAAGATACTTATTGTATTGTGAAATGGAATCATATGGAAGCCATTTACTTCTTCTGCTAAATGAATTTCTGCTCATGTAGGTACAGTGGAGAAGACACTCACGCACACACCCAAAAACTTTGTATTGAATTAACATGTACCACGGCAACCAAACAACAGTACAGACTCTGAATCAGAAGTTATAAGGTGGCCCGTGCATCCTATTGTGATTTCTAAGACCCTTCCACAGAAACAGAGGAGGAAGTTGGTAAAGTCTAGAACTAGCTGATGGGATTGAGGGGAATCGTGAAAGGATTCAACCTTTAACAGTTCGATGAATATACATGGTTCACAATAATTGCCAGATGTGATCCCAACTTGTGGTTAGATCATGTTCTCATAGATAGGGGATGGCATCCGGAAGTCTTCTTCCAGTATGTGCCAGTAATCATCAGGATACATCATGTGTATTTGCAGCCAAACATCTGAGCAAGATTGGGTGATAACACCTGCAGTTAGAATACTTCGTGTATCATCGTATGATGGCTAGCGACGATCAAATGAAAATTTAGTGCTCTCTGATGAAAACACAGAGCCCATTTTTTAGATCATTTAATATAGAGGTACATATATTGCAATTGATATTTTTGCCGTGCGGGGTGCTTATGTACACTCCTCCTTAATAAATATGAAATCTCGTATTTTCATGCTTGTACTGGCTGATTGAGATTAATTGGAAGTTAGTTCGCTAACTCTATGGTTACACCATTCTAATCTCAACACAAAGTTCAATGTGTTCGCAATGCCTAAGAGCATCTACAGCCGGACATAGCAAATCCAACCCCCTAAATATCTACGGATGCATGTACAGGCAGTGACTGGTCACCCAACAAATCTCCGCTTGCCGTGTACCTCATACCCCCCCCCCCTCCCCCAAATCAATGATATCCATGCAACGTGAGAAACTCTGTTGATCATCAAACGAAACATAGCGATAGCCGGACATAGATCAACATAAATTACATACATGCATACAAAAAAAGTTGAGACCCGTGCAGCAAAGAAAACAACTTACTGTCACACTTGCAGCAAACTAAATTGCAAGGCAATGGAATGGGAGCAGGGCACCGTGATTACAAATCAGATCAAGTTCCAAGCACGTTTAGCTCACACTTAGTGATCCAGCACAAAAATACCTATAGCTTGACAAATATTACTATACCTAGAGGAACAATTGTAACCTCTTTGTAGAGTGGGGCTGAACGCCCAGATGAAATTCATGTCCGGGTGACGCATGCATCGTGTGAAAACTTTCTTGCATTGTGTATTCTGTTTCTAGTACTTAAACAGATATCGAAAAACATCATACCAATGTTTACCAGCGCTACACACTTGCTAAGAGTATAAATTTGATATATCGGTGCTACAGAATACATAGTACCAATGTTTGACTGCAAGAAGAATTTTTTTACTTCATTATCAAAGTAAATCATACACCACGAATTCATCGGTAATGGATATTTAGTCTTTGTATTATTTTGTAACATAAATTGTTACTAAATTGCATGTCGTTCTCTGCAAGATTGCAAGTTATCTCTATGTTCCTCCAATTACATAGGCCTGCAACATTCATAAGGTTTGCCAGGTTCCTGGTTGGCTAATTGCAGTGAAAAGAGGTAAGGGGCATACAAAATTTAGTATGATAGTCTTTCGGTTTAAATGATGATACATATTGCATTATGTAATGCATTATATGGAGTAGTCATTCACCTCTACTCCCTCCGTTCCTAAAGATTAGCCCTTTTAGAGATTTTAACACGGACTACATACGGATGTATATATACATATTTTAAAGTGTAGATTCACTCATTTTACACCGTATGTAGTCCGTATTAGAATCCATAAAAGGACTAATAATTAGAAATTGAGGGAGTACAAAAAAATTTCTGCTCATGCATCAAACAGTGAAGCGAAGTGAAAATCCTTGTATTGAATTAACATGTACGATGACAACCAAACAAGACATATTGGGACTCAGAGAACATAATAGGACATCTGGTGGCCCTTTCTCTCTACACTCAAAAGAAATACTGGTGCAATTTGTTACAGCTATTACTTCTCATCCCCTTCCATAGAAAGAACTACAGAAACATATTTGAGAAAGAGTGAGGAGGACATTAGCAAAATATATAACCATACCAACTAAAGCAACATGATTCAGTTATGGGTAAAGCCTATAATAACATGATGGTTACATCATACTAACAAAGACTAAGGGAGTCCTGGACTAGGGGGTGTCCGGATAGCCGAACTATCATCATCGGCCGGACTCCAAGACTATGAAGATACAAGATTGAAGACTTCGTCCCGTGTCCGGATTTGACTTTCCTTGGCGTGGAAGGCAAGCTTAGCGATAAGGATATGTAGATCTCCTACCATTGTAACCGACTCTGTGTAACCCAAGCCCTCTCTGGTGTCTATATAAACCGGATGGCTTTAGTCCGTAGGACGAAGAACAATCATACAATAGGCTAGCTTCTAGGGTTTAGCCTCCTTGATCTCGTGGTAGATCTACTCTTGTAACACACATCATCAATATTAATCAAGCAGGACGTAGGGTTTTACCTCCATCAAGAGGGCCCGAACCTGGGTAAAACATCGTGTCCCTTGTCTCCTGTTACCATCCGCCTAGACGCACAGTTCGGGACCCCCTACCCGAGATCCGCCGGTTTTGACACCGACATTGGTGCTTTCATTGAGAGTTCATCTGTGTCGTCACCGATAGGCTCGATGGCTTCTTCGATCATCATCAACGACGCAGTCCAGGGTGAGACCTTCCTCCTCGGACAGATCTTCGTATTCGACGGCTTTGCATTGCGGGCCAATTCGCTTGGCCATCTGGAGCAGATCGAAAGCTACGCCCCTGGCCGTCAGGTCAGATTTGGAAGTTTGAACTTCATGGCTGACATCCGCGGGGACTTGATCTTCGATGGATTCGAGCCACAGCCAAGCACGCCGCACTGTCACGACGGGCATAATTTAACTCTGCAGCCGGACAGTACCCTGGAGGCCGCACTCGAGCCTGCTCCGATCTTCAATTCGGAGCCGGCTGCGCAGATCGAGGACGGATGGCTAGACACCGCCTCGGGGGCTGCAACCTCTATGGCGATAGAGTCGAACACTGACCTTGTCCCTCATGAAGCTCGTGACTCCGGGGTGCCGGACTCCTTGCCGGACTCCGAACCTCCCGCGCCCCCTCCAACCGAACCCGGTCGGGCGCCGATCATGGAGTTCACCGCTGCGGACATCTTTCAATACTCACCTTTTGGCGACATCTTGAGTTCGCTAAAGTATCTCTCATTATCAGGAGAGCCCTGGCCGGACTGCGGTCAGGACGGTTGGGATGCGGACGACGAAGAAATTCAAATCCCACCCACCACCCACTTAGTAGCCACTGTCGACGATCTAACCGACATGCTAGACTACGACTCCGAAGACATTGACGGTATGGACGACGATGCCGGAGACGACCAAGAACCAGCGCCCACCGGGCACTGGAAAGCCACCTCATCATATGACATACATGGTGGATATCCCAAAGATGGGAATGGCGAAGAAACAGCGGAGGATGACCCCTCCAAGAAACAACCCAAGCGCCGGCGTCAGCGGCGCCGCTCTAAATCCCGCCACAACAAGAATGAAGATTCCGGCACCGGAGATAATAACACACCGGACAGTGCCGAAGACAACCCACTCCAGAAAGATTCAGCGTAGGAGGACGAAGACGCCAGCCCTCATGAGAGAGCGGCAGAAGAAGAGGTAGAGGATTATATGCCTCCCTCCGGAGACGAGGCATGCCTCGACGATGAAAAATTCGTCGTGCCTGAGGATCCCGTCGAACAAGAGCGTTTTAAACGCAGGCTTATGGCCACGGCAAACAGCCTCAAGAAAAAGCAGCAACAGCTTAGAGTTGATCAAGATCTGCTAGCCGGCAGATGGACTGAAGTCCTCGCGGCCGAAGAGCATGAGCTCGAACGCCCCTCCAAAAGTTACCCTAAACGCAAGCTGCTCCCCCGATTAGAGGAGGAGGCGTATGAACCAGCATCACCAGCAGATAATACGGCTGACCGACCACCCTGTGGTCGCTACAGAGAGGCCTGTAGGCCCTTCACTAGAACCGTACCCCGGCATCGCTCGAAAAGCACAAGGCCATAGGGGAACACTCCGGACTTGCGAGATATATTGGAGGATAAGGCAAGACAATCAAGATAGATCTATGGATCGCGTGGGCGCCCCATGATACGCGACAAAAACCATCGTGCCGGACACAGTAAGTCCGGCCGGGCCGAACAAAATAGACAAAGCTCTTTTGAGCTCCGTCGTGATATCGCCCAGTACAGAGGCGCCGCACACCCACTATGCTTCACAGATGAAGTAATGGATCATCAAATCCCCAAAGGGTTTAAACCCATGAATATTGAATCTTACGATGGCACAACAGACCCCGCGGTTTGGATCGAGGACTATCTCCTCCACATCCACATGGCCCGCGGTGACGATCTTCACGCCATCAAATATCTCCCCCTCAAGCTTAAAGGACCAGCCTGGCATTGGCTTAACAGCTTGCCAGCAGAGTCAGTTGGGAGTTGGGAAGACCTGGAAGCCGCATTCCTCGATAACTTCCAAGGCACGTATGTGCGACCACCAGACGCTGATGACCTAAGCCACATAATTCAGCAGCCAGACGAATCGGCCAGACAATTCTGGACACGGTTCTTAACCAAGAAAAACCAAATCGTCGATTGTCCGGATGCGGAGGCCCTCGCGGCCTTCAAGCATAACATCCGCGATGAGTGGCTTGCCCAGCACCTGGGACAGGAAAAGCCGAAATCCATGGCAGCCCTCACATCACTCATGACCCGCTTCTGCGCGGGTGAGGACAACTGGCTAGCACGCAGCAACAACCTCAGCAAAAATTCTGGCAGTCCGGATATCAAGGACCATAATGGCAGGTCGTGTCGCAACAAAAACAAACGCCGCATTAACGGCAATAATAGTGAAGATATGACAGTTAATGCCGGATTCAGAGGCTCTAAACCAGGTCAGCGGAAAAAGCCATTCAAAATAACTACTCCGGGTCCGTCCAATTTGGACCAAATACTCGACCGCTCGTGCCAGATACACGGCACCCCCGAAAAGCCAGCCAACCACACCAACAGGGACTGTTGGGTATTCAAGCAGGCAGGCAAGTTAATTGCCGAAAACAATGACAAGGGGCTGCATAGCGATGACGAGGAAGAGACCCGACCGCCGAACAATAGAGGACAGAAGGGTTTCCCCCCACAGGTGCGGACGGTGAACATGATATACGCAACGCACATACCCAAAAGGGAGTGGAAGCGTGCACTCAGGGATGTATACGCGATGGAGCCAGTTGCCCCGAAGTTTAATCCATGGTCCTCCTGCCCGATCACTTTTGACCGAAGGGACCACCCCACCAGTATCCGCCACGGCGGATTCGCCGCATTGGTTTTAGACCCAATCTTCGATGGATTTCACCTCACCAGAGTCCTGATGGACGGCAGCAGCAGCCTGAATCTGCTTTATCAGGATACAGTGCGCAAAATGGGCATAGACCCCTCAAGGTTTAAACTTACCAAGACGACCTTTAAAGGCGTCATACCAGGTGCAGAAGCCAATTGTACAGGCTCAGTTACACTGGAAGTGGTCTTCGGATCCCCGGATAACTTCCGAAGCGAGGAGTTAATCTTCGACATAGTTCCGTTCCGTAGCGGCTATCATGCTCTGCTCGGACGTACCGCGTTCGCAAAGTTCAACGCGGTGCCGCACTACGCATACCTCAAGCTCAAGATGCCAGGCCCTCGAGGAGTCATTACGGTCAACGGAAACACTGAACGCTCTCTCCGAACGGAGGAACACACAGCGGCTCTCGCGGCAGAAGTACAGTGCAGCCTCTTAATGTAATTCTCGAGTTCGGCCGTTAAGCGACCGGACACGGCTAAACGCACCCGGAGTAACCTACAACAAGACCACCTGGCACGTTCCGAGCACGTGTAGCAGTGCGGCCCCAACCCCAGCCCCTGTAAAACGTCAAGATAGGTCCTTCACGTACACCATTACGCTCTGAAGATACCATGGGCATGGGGAGAGGGGCATGACCACGATAGGCCCAGACTGCGGCTCAACCACACCAGGGGCTCTCAAGTGTGTCGTTCTTTTTTTCTTTTTTTTTCATTTTTATTACCCACAGGACTCCGTTCGCCAGAGGCCCTGACCGGCAGCAGACCTGCCGAACTCACGATGCAACAACCAGGGAAGGAGAAAGGCTACAACGAATATCCAGGTGGTCTCCATTACGAGCGTTAAATCTGTTTTATGCACCATTCCGCAGCCTACCCCTGGAGGGGGACATATTTAACAGTCCCACCCCTTGCTTATCGCACCATTTGTATCGTTCTGCATTTACAACAGTTTTTCTTGAATAAGTAATGCAGCACCCTTTTGCTTTCGATTGCATTTCTTTCTTATACATATGTTCATTTATGACATGTTGCATCCGTACATTTTGGTACGGCTAAATACACTAGGGGCTTATGTTTCCCGCATCATGGTGTGCTAAGTCCGAACACTTTCACAAGTGCGGCACCCCGAACTTATAGCATTATATGCATCGGCTCCGAATCATGTCTTGGGTCAATAGTTGGGTTTGCCCGGCTCCCATGTTTTGGTACCTTACGTTCCGTTGTATCGGCTAAGGTAGCACTGTGAGAACCACTGCGATTGCGCCCCAGTTGAGCTGGGCGAGCGCCTCAGTGGAGAAAGCTAAAATTGACCGTCATGATGAGGCGAGAGCTGGTCGCTGTTCGAGAGGTTTTTTGTGAGTCCCTAAAGACTTATGCCGCTTAGAGCGAGGAGCCGGCTTTTGTCCGGCCTAGGCGTGGATAGCGCCCCAAATTCGACCTTCCAAAGACTAGGGGCTTCGTCGAAACTTAAAATTATAGAATTCTATGGCTAAGTGAGAGTGTTCAAGCATTATAAGTCTAGTTGCCTTGTTCGTTGTGTTGAGCGCCTCCCTAGATGGACCCAAAAATGGGAACAAGAGTGCTCAAGTTTATCCCCAACACCCCATCACTCGTGGCATGGGGGCTGAAGCCGACGACTTGCCATCTCTCAGATTTGATAAACAGCCGCACAGAAGGTAATATTTTAAATTAACAAGCGTTGCTTAGCGCATATGAACTAAGTTTTCAGCGCACAGGATAACAAAATGCGAGTCTACTCAAATATTACATCTTTGGAGCACTCACCCGCAATAATGCGGGCACCCTTCAGGATACTCTTATAATACATCTCGGGTGTGCGGTGCTCCTTGCCCTGCGGTGGCGGGTCCGTCACAAGCTTCCGGGCATCCATCTTGCCCCAGTGCACCTTTGCGCGGGCAAGGGCCCAACGGGCACCTTCAATACAGGCGGAGTGCTTGATGACTTCAACCCACGGGCACGCATCCACTAGCCGCCATACCAGGCCGAAGTAGCTCCCAGGCATGGCCTCCTTAGGCCACAGCCGAACTATGAGGCCCTTCATGGCCTGTTCGGCCGCCTTGTGGAGCTCGACCAGCTGCTTCAGCTGGTCGCTAAGGGGCACCGGATGTCCAGCCTCAGCATACTGAGACCAGAAGACCTTCTCCGTCGAGCTCCCCTCCTCGGCCCGGTAGAACACGGCAGCATCGGACACGCTGCAAGGAAGATCTGCGAACGCTCCTGGAGAGCTCCGAATTCGGGTAAGGGACAGGTAATTAACACTCACATGCTTACTTTGCATGAAAAATGCTTTACCCGCTGCTATTTTCTTCAACGCCTCGATTTCTTGGAGGGCTTTGTAGGCTCCGGCCTTAGCGGCTTTGGCACTCTCAAGAGCCGTTGCAAGCTCAGACTCTCGAGTCTTCGAGTCACGCTCCAGGCTCTCATGTTTTTTCACGAGATCCTGGAGCTCTTGTTGTACCTCTGCCACCCGCGCCTCCTGCTTCTCTCGCTCGGTGCGCTCCGCGGCCGCATTACGTTCGGCCGCGGCCACCGCCTCCTTCAGGGTCGCCACCTCGTTAGTGGCCCCTGCAATACCGACGTTATCCTTGTCATTCTTCTTGCAACCAAAATCCTTTTCTGTAAGGTACAATTTTAATATGGTGTTACTCACCTTCCTTGTCCTCGAGCTGCTTCTTGGCATGGCCGAGCTCGTTCTCGGACCGCTCGAGGATTTGCTTCAAAGCATTGACCTCCGCAGTCAATGCGGCAGAGGTCAGCAGCGCAGCCTGCAATCCCATATTGACATATTTTATATGACTCCTGCGTATATCTTTTTAGATCCTCAGTCCGGCTTTTCTTTCCGAACACCAAACCAAGCATCAGGGGCTACTGTCTATGCGGTAATATTTTACATACATCAAAATTCTTACCTCAAAGCCTGTTAGAAGGCTGCTGCAGGCTTCGGTCAGCCCGCTCTTGGAGAGCTGAATCTTCTGAATCACCGCACTCATGACAGTGCGGTGTTCCTCTTCGACGGAGGCGCCGTTGAGCGCCTCTAGCAAGATATCTGGCGCCTCCGGTTGGACGGAGGCTGCCGGCGTCACGGTCTTGCCCTTCTTACGAAGGGGCCGCCCGCCGAACTCCGGAGCCACTATGGGTTCCGGGGCCGAGTCCGGTGCAAAGTCCGGGAGGTTGTCCTGCGACACCTCCGAGGCCTCCTCCTCCTGGTGGGTCCCTTCTCGGGATCCCACCTCGGCATCGTCCGCGTCACGGGGGGTGGAGGCGGTCAGAAGAGAATCCATATCCGACGCACCTAAGGACCCGCTCGACGAAGCGGGAAGATCATCCTTGGGCGGACTGCAGGGTTGTATGCGGCATTAGAAAGACATTGCGTGGCAAAAAAGAAAAACCGTGAAGTTATTCGGGAGTCCGGATACTTACAATCTCGCCAGGGGCTTGGCCCTTGGAGGCCAGTCCTCGTCGTCGTCACTGCCGTTGGCAGAGCAGTCCGGGGAAAGTGTTTTTCCCCTCTTGGACCCTTCGACCTCCCTCATTGGGGAGGCCTTCCTTTTCCTCCCTCCCCCCGCTGGGGGAGAGGCTTTCTTTTCCTCCTCACCTTTGTGAGAGGAGTCGGCCTCGGAGTCATCATCCGATAACACCTGAAAACGGGAACTCTTCCGAGTGCCCGTGGCCTTCTTCTTGGCCTTCTTCTCCGGCACCACGTGGGGTGCCGGAGCCAGCAGCCCCGTTAGGCAGGCGTCCGCTAGTTCCTCTAGTAATGGGGCCGGACAGATAGTCTGTTCGGCCTTCTTCAGCCAACCCTTTAAAAGGAAAGGGAGTTTAGATCCCGCATAGAGTCAAAATATGGAAAACAAACGTCCCGTAAAGGACAAAATCACTTACCTCGTCAGCCGGATGCTGCGAGCTGAATCCGCGATCTTTGGTAGCGGATGCGGGAGCCTCGGCGCCCTTGAACAACACCTTCCAGACATCTTTGTATGTAGTGTCGAAGAGCCCGCTCAAAGTCTGGTGCTGCGCTGGATTGAACTCCCACATATTGAAGCCCCGTCGTTGGCACGGGAGAATCTGGTGAATGAGCATGACCTGGACTATGTTGACAAGCTTGAGCTTCTTGTCCACTAGCTTTTGGATGCAGGCTCGGAGTCCGGTCAGCTCCTCCGAATCACCCCAAGTCCGGCCGCTCTTTTTCCAGGAGGTGAGCCATGTGGGGATGCCAGATCTGAATTCGGGGGCCGCTGCCCATTCGGGGTCACGCGGCTCGATGATGTAGAACCACCTCGATTGCCACCCCTTAATGGTTTCCATGAAAGTGCCCTCAAGCCAAGTAACATTGGACATCCTGCCCACCATGGCACCTCCGCACTCCGCTTGGCTGCCCTTCACAACCTTCGGCTTGACACTGAAGGTCTTGAGCCACAAGCCGAAGTGGGGCTGGATGCAGAGGAAGGCCTCACACACGACGATAAATGCCGAGATGTTGAGGATGAAATTTGGGGCCAGATCATGGAAATCCAGGCCGTAGTAGAACATGAGCCCCCGGACAAAGGGATGGAGTGGAAAGCCCAGTCCGCGGAGGAAATGGGGAAGAAATACTACCCACTCATGGGGCCTGGGGGTGGGGATGAGCTCTCCCTCGTCGGGGAGCCGGTGCGCGATGTTGCTGGACAAATATCCAGTGCTGCGCAGCTTCTGGATCTGCCCCTCCGTGACGGAGGAGGCCATCCACTTGCCTCCCGCTCCGGACATAGTTGGAGGAGGTTGAGGTGAGATGTGCGGACTTGGGCGCTGGAGCTCGAGTTCGCGAAGATGGATAAGCCAAGGAGGAAGAAGGCGCAGGTAAAAGGGTTGGATCTTTATCCCCTTATATGGGCGGACACAAACATGCGTCCCCACCGGCCTGATAAAACTCGCTTATCCCCCAAGCGCCGCAATCAATGGCGCGGTTGGGTTACCCACGTCCGTATTGATGGGAATCCCGGAATGAGGGGAACACGATCTCTGCTTCAACAAGACGTGCCAAGGAAACCGCTTCGCTAAACGCGCTGAGGTGGTACAATAAAAACAATTCGAGTAAAGGCTTGGTAGTGGTGTGACGTCACGCCACGAAATACGTCAGCAGATTGAACTTGTGTAAATATTATTCTCTCTATGGTGGTATGTGGAAATTATTTTGCAGAGCCGGACACTATCCTGGTGTTCACAATCTTCTACAAATTATTCGGAGGAGGAACCCGCCTTGCAATGCCGAAGACAATATGCGCGCCGGACTCGTCATCATTGAATCCTGGTTCAGGGGCTACTGAGGGAGTCCTGGACTAGGGGGTGTCCGGATAGCCGAACTATCATCATCGGCCGGACTCCAAGACTATGAAGATACAAGACTGAAAACTTTGTCCCGTGTCCGGATGGGACTTTCCTTGGCGTGGAAGGCAAGCTTGGCGATACAGATATGTAGATCTCCTACCATTGTAACTGACTCTGTGTAACCCTAGCCCTCTCCGGTGTCTATATAAACCGGATGGCTTTAGTCCGTAGGATGAAGAACAATCATACCATAGGCTAGCTTCTAGGGTTTAGCCTCCTTGATCTCGTGGTAGATCTACTCTTGTAACACACATCATCAATATTAATCAAGCAGGACATAGGGTTTTACCTCCATCAAGAGGGCCCGACCCTGGGTAAAACATCGTGTCCCTTGTCTCCTGTTACCATCCGCCTAGACGCACAGTTCGGGACCCCCTACCCAAGATCCGCCGGTTTTGACACCGACAAAGACCATGATCTATGTTAGCATGACTTGAGGATATATCAAATGACGGCTGATAATATACAACACCCAAAAGCATCCCACAAGTGCATGCAAGTAAACTTGGCGGCATGCAACATCTATCGGCAGCCAGAGCATGTAATGATTGTCGAGAAACAATAGAGAGTGTAGAAGTTATACCACCATATGAGGATTATCTTTTTTTAGTTTCTTGCAAGTGTGAACCAAGAAGCCAGGAGAAAAACTCCGTTACACCATGCAAATTTATCATGTCTTCTAATGACATAAAGCTCCTACCCACACTGTATACTCCGAAATCTATCTTCTTCTTTTTAAAGTGTGAACAAACCCCTTGAGGTCTCGACAAACACCGCACATTCCACATAATTGCAAATGATACATGCCACCAGTCGCAAATTAATTTTTGGTGGTGATTATACAGAATCAGGCAGCCTCGTACCCCAGCATTGTACCCCTCGTCTTGCCTCCTCCAGGGCGAACCGGGGGAGGGGGGGCAAAGTAGAGAAAAGTATATTTCCGTCAGTGAGAACCAAGGTATCAATCCAGTAGGAGGAACACACAAGTCCCCAATAATTGCACCTACGCAATTAAATAAATACTTGCACCCAACGCGATAAAGGGGTTGTCAATCCCTACACGGTTACTTGCAAGGATGAGATCTGATAGTGATAGATATAAAAGATAAATGAAAGAGCAAAATAAAATAAAGGATAATAAATTGCAGCCAGGTATTTTTGTGTTTTTACTTTATAGATCTGAAAGTAATATTATAAAAGATAGACGCGGGGGCTCTGTTGGAAAAGGCAGTGTCTAGGAGATGCTTAGGCAATAGGAGATGGCCAAACATCTTGCTTAGGTAGGGCAAGCGAGACATTGTACACCCAAGGGAGAAATCATGCCATATTGCACTCATATGTCAAACTGGCCAAATTTCAATGGCAGTCAGGGGCAGATCTAGGAGCTTGTTGTGGGTCCCATAGCATCCCCTATAAAAATGGAAAATTAGTTTACATAGTCTATTTGACAAAAAAAATTGGACTGTTTGTTTGCTTTACGGTAATAATTAGGCTGAGTCATGCTATTTTTGTGTAACTTATCAAAAAATACCTATGCATTGATGTTTGGCACCCCAGTAATTAGGTCCTAGGTCCGTCACTAATGGCAGTAGCTAGAGTTAACTTATTATATGCCCTAAATTTACATCAATACACATATAATAACTGCATATATACCTTGATAGTAAAACTATATTACACTGCGCCTAGGGCGCTTAAGCACCGCCTAGGAACTAGGTGAAGACCAACCGTCTCGCTTACACCTTTATCTTTTCCAACCTTGTTGGGAGCCATAGTTTTCACTAGAGGCTTATCTCTCGGAGAAAGCATATGGTGGGTGAAAAAATTACTGTTGAGCAATTGATAGAAAATTGTATAGTTATGACGATATCCAAGGCAATGATCATGTATATATGCATCACATTGCAGACAAGTAAATCGACTCCTGCCTGCATCTAATATTATTACTCCACACATCGACCGCTATCCAGAATCCATCTAGTGTATTAAGTTAACAAGAACTGAGTAACGCCTTAAGCAAGATGACATGATGTAGATGGATAGATCTAATCAATATGAATAAACCCTATCTTTTTATCCTTAACGGCAACAATACAAATACGTGTCATGTCCCTTTCTATCACTAGGATTGAGCACCGCAAGATTGAATCCATTACAAAGCACCTCCCGCATTGCAAGAAAAATCAATTTACTTGGCCAAACAAAATCAATAGATCAGAGAGAAATACAAAGCTATAACATTCATAGATGATATGATCATAAACCCATAATTCATCGGATCTCAATAAACACATCGCAAAACAAGATTACATCGACTAGATCTCCAAGAACATCAAGGAGAACATTGTATTGAAGATCAAAGAGAGATAACAAGCCATCTAGCTACTAGCTATGGACCCGTAGGTCTATGGTAAACTACTCACGCATCATTAGAAGGGCAGCAAGGTTGATGTAGATTCCCTCCGTGATCGAATCCACCTCCGCTAGAGTACCAAAAAAGAACCCTAGATGGGTGTCACGAAGACAAAAACTTGCAACGGCGACACGACATACGTACATGGGAAAATAATATTATTGGGGAGGGGGTATATCGACCCCCCCCCCCTCGTGTTGAAGATATCGGGAAGGGTATATGGACGACGACTGACCCGATAAAACATAAGAAAACGATGAAGAAATAAAAAGAGGATAAGAAGAAAGGAATAGAGGAGAAGATCGAAGAAAAAAAAGAAGAAAAAAAAGAGGAGAAGAAGAAAGGAATTTTTTCTATTTTTTCTTCTTCTCCTCTATTCCTTTCTTCTTCTCCTCTTCCTTTTCTTCTTTTTTCTTCTTCTTATTTATCTCTCCTCTTCTTCCACTTCTTATTTCCTTTTTCCTCTCATTCTTTTTCTTCTTCTTCCTTCTTAAAAATACATGAAGTAGTATTGCTTGTTTTTTTTAAAATAATGTTCAAATAGAAATTTTTAGAAAAAAAGTAAAGGTTTTGCCTAATTCATTGTTCATATGAATATACAAACGTTTGCATATTTACAATAATTAATATCACCAAAAAAATCTATGAACAGAAAAAAATACTATTTTTTCTAACAATCTATCTTTTGCATATATACATGAACGTACATATACACAGAGAACATATATACATACATATATACATTTTTATAAAAATGCAAAAAAAAATCTCAAAAAGGACATATAAATAGATACACATATACGTATACTCATACATATAAATATAGTCAGGAATAAAACATATATATATGTGCAAAAAAACAGGGGGAAGAGGGGGGCGGTGCCGGCCCTGACCAAAGGGAGAGGTGCGGCGTGGTCGGGGTAGGGGCACGGCGCGTGTCGGGGTAGAGGCGATCGCGGCGTGGTTGGGGAAGGGGCAGAGGCGACGACGGCGTGGTCGGGGCAGGGCGAGGCAGAGGTGACGGTGGCGCGGGGCAGCTGGGGCGACGACGACGTGGTCGGGGCAGGGGCGCGCGGTGTGGTCAGGGCGGGCCGCCGGCGGCGTGCTCGGGGCAGGGCGGCTGCGTGTCGACAGGCAGCAGAGGGCGGTGACAGCGGCGACGGGGCGATCTTGGGCAGCCTGGCGGCGTCGTCGGGGCAGGGGAACAGATGGAGATGAATCTGAAAAACTCCAAGTGCTTTCTTATATACTTAGAGTATTGGCCCCGGTTCGTGGCACAAACTGGGACCAATGCCCCCTTTAGTCCCGGTTGGTGCCACCAACCGGGACCAATGGCCCGGGAAACGGCGGCCTTTGGTACCGGTTGGTGGCACGAACCGGGACTAAAGGGGGTCATTGGTCCCGGTTGGTGCCACGAACCGGGACCAAAGGGTGGTATTGGTCCCGGTTCGTGCCACCAACCGGGACCAATGGCCTTGCACAGCAGCGTGGTGGTGGGAGTTTAGTCCCACTTCGCTAGTTGAGAGCGTAGACCACCTGCTTATAAGCACTGCTGCCTCCTCTCTCTCGAACTCCTCTGAACTACACGCCTATGGGCATAATCTGACACTGCTTTGCCTGTGGGCCTGCTGGGCCTTCTACGGTCCGGAATCCTGGCTCATGGTAGGGTTTCTAGTCGTATTCAGGTCGTTGGGGCCCAGTAGGAGGCACTTTTTTGTTTTATTGTTTTATTTAGTTATTGTTGCTATTTTTATTTCATTTTCCAGTTTTTTTGTTTTGTTTTGTGCACTATTTATTTTCTTTTGTTTTTTGCTTTATTTTTTAATTCTTTTTGCTTTTAGTTTTAGAAAAATTACAAACTTACTGTTACTGCCATTAGTTTTCAAATTTGAAAATATTTTTTTTGTTTTTTTTTGTTTTCTTTCTTGGTTTATTTATTTTATTTTATTTCTACTTACAACAAAATACTTATTGTTGCTATTTTTAATTTTTTTTCCATTTTTTTGTTTTGTTTTCTGCATTATTTATTTTCTTTTGTTTTTTGCTTTATTTTTTATTTTTTTTTGCTTTTAGTTTTAGAAAAATTATAAACTTTCTGTTAGTGCCATTAATTTTCAAATTTGAAAACACTTTTTTTTTCTTAGTTGCTTTATTTATTTTATTTTGTTTCTACTTGCAACAAAATACTTATTGTTGCTATTTTTATTTTGTTTCTAGTTTTTTTGTTTTGTTTTCTGCATTATTTATTTTCTTTTGTTTTTTTCTTTATTTTTAAATCTTTTTGCTTTTAGGTCAGCAAAATTATAAACTTTCTGTTAGTGCCATTAGTTTTCAAATTTGAATAGTTAAAATTTGAATTCTTTGAAATTTGTGTGAATCACAAGTTTGTGATTAACTTTACTAAAAAATGAACATAGATGCGCCTATAGAGAAAATTCAACCTAAATTCATAATAAATTTCTATGAATTTCAGAGAAATTCACTATGAATTAGGTCAAATTCCCTGTATAGGGGCATCTATTTTCACTCTGAGAGGAGATCAACAAGGCAGAGAGGGACGGGCTTATAAACCGGTGTGAGCGCCCTTCGGTTGGCGAGGTGGTGGGACTAAACTCTGAGCGCAACGAGGACCAATCCTTTAGTTCCAGTTTGTGGCAAAAACCGGGACTAATGGTCATGGGCCAAGGGCGAGGCGCATTGGTCCTGGTTCATGCGTGGAACCGGGACCAAAAGGTTCAGACGAACCGGGACCAATGGCCCACGTGGCTGCCCTCTTGAGAGTGTTCTTGGTGAGAACATAGTTGACAAGGAGCGAACCGGGATTAATGGTATTACGAGGGCCGAACCATAAGACATTAAAGCATTTCAAATGAACTCTGAAAAAGTTGAAAGTTGGCATGGTATCATAATTTCACCCACATAGCATGTGCATGTACAAAACGGACAATGGTATCATACTCGTCTATTACAAAGTTGGCATGGTATGATCATAATAGTTGCGGGAGAAAGTCTTCACTTTTTCCTCCCTTGTGTCATTTGCTTATTGCGCCGTAACCATGGATAATCTTCATCGTTTATCAGGATGCTTGGGTCAGCCTTGACTTTGAAGGGAGGAATTTCATGAAACTTTTCATAATCTTCAGACGTGTCTGTCTTGCCGTCCACTCCCACGACGTCCCTTTTTCCTGAAAGAACTATGTGGCGCTTTGGCTCATCGTATGATGTATTCGCTTCCTTATCTTTTCTTTTTCTCGGTCTTGTAGATATGTCCTTCACATAAATAATCTGTGCCACATTATTGGCTAGGACGAATGGTTCGTCAGTGTACCCAAGATTTTTCAGATCCACTGTTGTCATTCCGTACTGTGGGTCTACCTGTACCCCGCCTCCTGACAGATTGACCCATTTGCTCTTAAACACAGGGACCTTAAAATCATGTCTGTAGTCAAGTTCCCATATGTCCACTATGTAACCATAATATGTGTCCTTTCCCCTCTCGGTTGTTGCATCAAAGCGGACACAGCTGTTTTGGTTGGTGCTCTTTTGATCTTGGTCAATCATGTAAAATGTATTCCCATTTATCTCGTATCCTTTGTAAATCAATACAGTCAAAGATGGTCCCCTGGACAACAAGTACAACTCACTACAAACAGTGTTGTCACCTCTGAGACGTGTTTCCAACCAACTGTTGAAAGTCCTGATGTGTTCACATATAATCCAGTCATCGCACTGCTCCGGGTGTTTGGAGCGCAGACTGTTCTTGTGTTCATCGACATATGGGGTCACCAAGGTAGAGTTCTGTAGAACTGTGTAGTGTGCTTGACACCAAGAATATCCGTCCCTGCATATTATTGAGTCCCTTCCAAGCGTGCCTTTTCCAGTCAGTCTCCCCTTATACCGCGATTTAGGGAGACCTATCTTCTTAAGGCCAGGAATGAAGTCAACACAAAACCCGATGACATCCTCTGTTTGGTGGCCCATGGAGATGCTTCCTTCTGGCCTAGCGCGGTTACGGACATATTTCTTTAGGACTCCCATGAACCTCTCAAACGGGAACATATTGTGTAGAAATACGGGCCCTAGAATGACAATCTCGTCAACTAGATGAACTAGGACGTGCGTCATGATATTGAAGAAGGATGGTGGGAACACCAGCTCGAAACTGACAAGATATTGCGGCACATCACTCCTTAGCCTTGGTACGATTTCTGGATCGATCACTTTGTGAGAGATTGCATTAAGGAATGCACATAGCTTCACAATGGCTAATAGGACGTTTTCGGGTAGAAGCCCCCTCAATGTAACGGGAAGCAGTTGCGTCATAATCACGTGGCAGTCATGAGACTTTAGGTTCTGGAACTTTTTTTCCAGCATATTTATTATTCCCTTTATATTCGATGAGAAGCCAGTCGGGACCTTCATACTGAGCAGGCATTCAAAGAAGATTTCTTTCTCTTCTTTCGTAAGAGCGTAGCTGGCAGGACCTTCATACTGCTTTGGAGGCATGCCGTCTTTTTCGTGCAAACGTTGCAGGTCCTCCCATGCCTTGATACGTCTCCAACGTATCTATAATTTTTTATTGTTCCATGCTATTATATTACCTGTTTTGGATGCTTATGGGCTTTATTCTACATATGTTTCTCATTTTTGGGACTAACCTATTAACCGGAGGCCCAGCCCGTATTGCTGTTTTATTGCCTGTTTCAGTATTTCGAAGAAAAGGAATATCAAACGGAGTCCAAATGACGTGCCAATTTTTAGGATTTTTTATGGACCAAAAGAAGACCACGGAGCATCGGAGTTGGGCCAGAAGAGCTCCGGGCTGCCCACGAGATAGGAGGGCGCGCCCCTTGGGGGGGGGGCCTGTCTCGTGGATGGCCCGGTTACCCCCCTGACATGAAACCAACGCCAATAATTCCTATAAATACTGAAACTTTCAGGAATTAACCTAGATCGGCAGTTCCGCCGCCGCAAGCCTCTGTAGCCACCAAAAACCTCTCGATAGCCCTTCCCGGCACCCTGCCGGAGTGGGGATCCATCGCCGGTGGCCATCTTCATCATCTCGGCGCTCTCCATGACGAGGAGGGAGTAGTTCACCCTCGAGGCTGAGGGTATGTACCAGTAGCTATGTGTTTGATCTCTCTCTCTTGTGTTCTCTCTCGTGTTCCCTCTATGGCACAATCTTGATGTATCCCGAGCTTTGCTATTGTAGTTGGATCTTATTATGTTTCTCCCCCTCTACTCTCTTGTGATGAATTGAGTTTTCCCCTTTGAAGTTATCTTATCAGATTGAGTCTTTTATGAGAACACTTTATGTATGTCTTGCCGTGCTTATCTGTGGTGACAATGGGATATCATGTGCCTCTTGATGTATGTTTTAGTGACCAACTTGCGGGTTCCACCCATGAACCTATGCATAAGGGTTGGCACACGTTCTTGACTCTCCGGTAGAAACTCTGGGGCACTCTTTGAAGTACTTTGTGTTGGTTGAATAGATCAATCTGAGATTGTGTGATGCATATCGTATAATCATGCCCACGGATACTTGAGGTGACAATGGAGTATCTAGGTGACATTAGGGTTTTGGTTGATTTGTGTCTTAAGGTGTTATTCTAGTACGAACTCTTTTATAGATCGGTCTGAAAGAATAACTTTGCGGTGGTTTCGTACCCTACCATAATCTCTTCGTTCGTTCTCCGCAATTAGTTTCTTTGGAGTGACTCTTTGTTGCATGTTGAGGGCTTGTCATATGATCTATCTATGTTATTATTGTTGAGAGAACTTGCACTAGTGAAAGTATGAACCCTAGGCCTTGTTTCCTACCATTGCAATACCGTTTACGCTCACTTTTGCCATTAGTTACCTTGCTGTTTTTATAATTTCAGTTTACAAATACCTTTATCTACTATCTATTTTGCACTTGTATCACCATCTCTTCACTGAACTAGTGCACCTATACAATTTACCATTGTATTTGGTGTGTTGGGAACACAAGAGACTCTTTGTTATTTGGTTGCAGGGTTGTTTGAGAGAGACCATATTCATCCTACGCCTCCTACGGATTGATAAACCTTAAGTCATCCACTTGAGGGAAATTTGCTGCTGTCCTACAAACCTGTGCACTTCCAGGCCCAACAACATCTACAAGAAGAAGGTTGTGTAGTAGACATCAAGCTCTTTTCCGGCGCCGTTGCCGGGGAGGTGAGTGCTTGAAGGTATATCTTTAGATCTTGAAATTGAGTCCTTTTGTTTCTTGTTTTATCACTAGTTTCGTTTATAAAAGAAAACTACAAAAAAATGGAGTTGAGTTTGTCTCATATGCTTCTTCTTTTTAATATCTTTCATGACTTTGATGGAAAGGAAAATTGTGCTCAAGTGCTAGAAGAAGAATGCATTAGAATGTTTGATATTAAATCTTTGAATGATGAGCATGATTGCAATGTTGTTAGTATAAACTCCTTGAATATCCGTAGTATTAATGATGGTTGCTCTAGTCATGATGAAAATATCCCTTATGAGCATGTCAACTTTTGTGGAGTGCATGTTTGCATGAACACACCAAATAGAGAAGATATTTATTGCAAGAGGCATAAGCATTTAGAAACTAAATGGTTGCATGAAAGGCTAGGTGTGAGTGCTGAAAATTTAAAATTCCTTTGTCGTACTTGTGAACTTTGCAATGAACGTGGTCATTTACATCTCCTATGCAAATTGTTTCATGAGCAAATCGTGTCCAAAAATTGTGATGATTTGATCTCCACTGCACATTACAATGAACTTAGTTTACTTTTGGGTTATGAAGAATTGAAACATTTACTTAAGGACCTTCCAGAATTTGCCCATAAGAAATTCCTTGATATTGATCTAGAAAAGATTTATATGTTTTGGGCGGAGAATTGCATTGAAAATCCTTATATTGCCAATTACCTAAAGAAAATAAAGCAAATAGAAGATGATGAAAATACTAATGAAAGGGAAGATACTTCCCAATATCCTCCTATTATTTCTCATGATGAATCAGGTAACGAGGAGGAGCTTTCTATTCAACCAATCTCATCAATAAGGAGCTCAAAGAGGAAGGTTGAACCTACACATAATGTGAAGAAGAAAAAGAAAAGAAAGAGCAACAAAGGTAGAAAGGTATCCCTCCAAAATGATGTTGCTCCTACTACTCATTGTGATGATGATAATTGCTTTACTATTGGTGCTATCCATATTTTTAATGATGAGAGTTATTATGCTTATGATATGAAAGAGCCCAAGCTTGGGGAAGCTATGTTTGATGAGGATGAAATATTTGAGAATATATTTTCTGAAATTGATGTTTGTCCCAAGCTTGGGGATGTTATGTTTAATGAAGATGATATTTTTAACATCCCAAGTTTTGATATGCAAAGTCGTTATGATGATAACATGCCTCCTACCTATGATGATTATATTGATGAAAGTGGGTTCGGAAGAGTGTCAACTTTAGGAAGTAGTGATCCCACTATTTTGGAGGATGTTGAATCTTATTGTGATGAATATGAAAGTGGATTTGGAAGAGGGTCAACTTTATTTAGTGATTCCACTATCTTGGGAGAGGTTTCAATCAATTATGATGAAAATGAAGTTGCTACTTATGATGATTATTGTGATGAAACTTATGCTATAAAAAGTAGTGATAATTATATTTACAAATCTTGTCATGATTATAATTACCCTTTCTCTGAACATTACTCTTTTAATGTGGAAACAATTTTTAGTGTTCAAGTCTCTTATGATACTCCCACCATTCCGAATGAGAAGAATTTTGCTTATATGGAGAGTAATAAATTTTCTATGCTTGTAGATCATGAAAAGAATGCTTTAGGTGCTGGTTATATTGTTGAATTCATTCATTATGCTACTGAAAACTATTATGAGAGAGGAACATATGCTTGTAGGAGTTGCAATAATGTCAAGTTTCCTCTCTATGTGTTGAAAATCTTGAAGTTATGCTTGTTTTACCTTCCTATGCTTGTTGATTATTGTTCCCCTAAGTTGTTTGATCACAAAATCCCTATTCATAGGAAGTGGGTTAGGCTTAAATGTGCTAGTCATATGCTTCATGATGCTCCCGTTATGTTTCAATTCTTATCTTTTATGTGAGCATCATTGCCATCATCATGCCTAGCTAAAAAGGCATTAATGAAAAGCGCTTGTTGGGGGACAACCCAATATTTACCCTTACTGTTTTTGTGTGTCCACATGATTATGATACTGTATTAATAATGTTTTATAGCTTTTGTTTCAATAAAGTGCCAAGTAGAACCTTTGGGAAGACTTGGGTGAAGTTTATGTGATCTTGCTGTAAAAAACAGAAACTTTAGCGCTCACGAGTTTAGCTGCCATTTTTTACTGGAGAGTGCTTTTAGGTTGATTATTTTTGCAGATGATTAATAGACAAATTACTCAGGTCCAGAAATTTATTTCATAATTGTTAGGGTTCCAGAAGTATACGTTTGATACAGATTACTACAGACTGTTCAGTTTTTAACAGATTCTGTTTTCATTGTGTTGTTTGCTTATTTTGATGCATCTATGGCTAGTATTAAGTGGTATGAACTATAGAGAAGTTGGAATACAGTAGGTTTAACACCAATATTAATTTATAATGAGTTCATTACAGTAACTAAGTGGTGGTTTTATTTTCTTATACTAACGGAGCTTACGAGTTTTGTTTGAGTTTTGTGTGGTTGAAGTTTTCAAGTTTTGGGTAAGGATTCGATGGACTATGGAATAAGGAGTGGAAAGAGCCTAATCTTGGGGATTCCCAAGGCACCCCAAGGTAATATTCAGGGACAACCAAGAGCCTAAGCTTGGGGATGCCCCGGATGGCATCCCCTCTTTCGTCTTCGTTCATCGGTAACTTTACTTGGAGCTATATTTTTATTCACCACATGATATATGTTTTGCTTGGAGCGTCATTTTATTTTGTTATTATTTGATTGCTGTTAGTTAGAGTAATGTTTTGCATCTTTAGTTTCAATAAAAAAGTCAATGATAGCCTATGCCATGCTTATTTTGCTAGTATACATGTTGCTGTTTGAAAACAGAAAGTTTACTGCTGTTGCAAAAATTACCTAGAAAAGTCAGAGAATGGTATAACGTCAAATCTTTTTGCATATTAAGCTCTGATAAATTTATTACAGTGGTAATTTTAGTTCATAATTTTTGGAGTTAGGGAAGTATTGGTACTCTTGCAATCTTTACAGACTCTATTGTTTTGACAGACTGCTGTTATGGTTGCATTGTTTGCATATGTTTGCTTGTTTAATGATTCTATTTGAGGATAGGAGTATTAAATATGTAGAGACATTTAGTATTCAATGTTGAATAATAATGTTAGTGATTTGTTACAGTAGAAGATGATATGGTTTTGCATTGGTTTATACTAACCTATCTCACGAGTTCTTGTTGAGTTTGTTGTGAATGAAGCTTTTGATAAAAAGAAGAGAAACCATGATATGAGAGGAATTAAGGAGACACAAAAGTTCAAGCTTGGGGATGCCCAAGGCACCCCAAGATAATATTTCAAGAAGTCTCAAGCATCTAAGCTTGGGGATGCCCCGGTAGGCATCCCACCTTTCTTCTTCGGCAATCATCGGTTAGTATCGGTTGAGCCTAAGTTTTTGCTTCTTCACATGAGTTGTGCTATCCTTGCAACGCTATTTTATTTTGTTTTGCTTGCTGCTTGAATAAGATACCAAGATCTGATATTCTTTATTGAGAGAGAGTCTTTGCATACTTGCATAATTATTTGACTACTCATTGAACTTCACTTGTATCTTTCGGAGTAGTTTGTCGTTTGCTCTAGTGCTTCACTTATATCTTTTAGAGTACGGCGGTGGTTATATTTTGAAGAAATTGCTAGTCTCTCATGCTTCACTTATATTATTTTGAGAGTCTTAAACAGCATGGTAATTTGAATGAAAACTATCATAGGAAGTGAATTGGATACTATGATCAACTTGATGCTTGATAATTGTTTTGAGATATGGAGGTAGTGATATTAAAGTCATGCTAGTTGGGTGATTATTAATTTAAAGAATGCTTGTGTTGAAGTTTGTGATTCCCGTAGCATGCACGTATGGTGAACCGCTTTGTGATGAAGTTGGAGCACAATTTTATTTATTGATTGTCTTCCTTATGAGTGGCAGTCGGGGACGAGCGATGGTCTTTTCCTACCAATCTATCCCCCTATGAGCATGCGTGTAGTGCTTTGGTTTTTGATGAGTTCTAAATCTTTACAACAAGTATATGAGTTCTTTTGATTAACGTTGAGTCCATGGATTATATGCACTCCTTTCACCCCTCCATTATTGCTAGCCTCTCTTGTATTGTGCAACTTTCGCCGGTACCATGCACCCACCTTATACCTTCCTCAAAACAGCCACCATACCTACCTATTATGGCATTTTCATAGCCATTCCGAGATATATTGCCATGCAACTTTCCACCGCTCCGTTCATATGACACGCATTACTTTTGTCATATTGCTCCTTGCGTGATCATGTAGTTGACATCGTATTTGTGGCAAGGCCACCTTCATAATTTTCATACATGTCGCTCTTGAGTCATTGCATATCCCGGTACACCACCAGAGGCATTCATATAGATTCATATTTTGTTCTAAGTATCGAGTTGTAATTGTTGAGTTGTAAAAAAAATAAAGTGTAATGACCATCATTATTAGAGCATTGTCCCAGTGAGGAAAGGATGATGGAGACTATGATTCCCCCATAAGTCGGGATGAGACTCCGGATGAAATATATATAAAAAAAGGTGGCCATAAAAAAAGAGAAAAGGCCCAATAAAAAAATGAAAGAAAAAGAGAGAAGGGACAATGCTACTATCTCTTTTTGCACACTTGTGCTTCAAAATAGCACCATGATCTGCATGATAGAGAGTTTCATATGTTGTAACTTCCATATACTAGTGGGAAATTTTCATTATTGAACTTGGCTTGTATATTCAATGATGGGCTTCCTCAAAATGCCCTAGGTCTTCGTGAGGAAGCAAGTTGGATGCACACCCACTAGTTTTCTTTTGTTGAGCTTTCATATATTTATACCTCTAGTGCATCCGTTGCATGGCAATCCCTACTCACTCACATTGATATATATTAATGGGCATCTCCATAGCCCGTTGATACGCCTAGTTAATGTGAGACTATCTTCTCCTTTTTTTGTCTTCTTCACAACCACCGTTCTATTCCACATATAGTGCCATGTCCATGGCTCACGCTCATGTATTGCGTGAAAGTTGAAAGAGTTTGAGATTATTAAAGTATGAAACAATTGCTTGGCTCGTCATCGGGGTTGTGCATGATTAAATATTTTGTGTGATGAAGATAGAGCATAGCCAGACTATATGATTTTGTAGGGATAACTTTCCTTTGGCCATGCTATTTTGAGAAGACATGATTACTTGCTTAGTATGCTTGAAGTATTACTATTTCTTATGTCAATATGAACTTTTATTTTGTATTATTTGGATCTGAACATTCATGCTACAATAAAGAAAATTACTTTGAGAATCATGCTAGGTAGCATTCCACATCAAAAATTCTGTTTTTATCATTTACCTACTTGAGGACGAGCAGGAATTAAGCTTGGGGATGCTTGATACGTCTCCAACGTATCTATAATTTTTTATTGTTCCATGCTATTATATTACCTATTTTGGATGCCTATGGGCTTTATTCTACGTATTTTAATCATTTTTGGGACTAACCTATTAACCGGAGGCCCGACCCATATTGTTGTTTTATTGCCTGTTTCAGTATTTCAAAAAAAAAGGAATATCAAACGGAGTCTAAATGACGTGCCAATTTTTGAGGATTTTTTATGGACCAAAAGAAGACCACGGAGCATCGGAGTTGGGCCAGAAGAGCTCCGGGCTGCCCACGTGATAGGAGGGCACACCGCTAGGGGGGGCGCCCCCTGTCTCGTGGACGGCCCGGAGATCCCCCTGACGTGAAACCAACGCCAATAATTCCTATAAATACTGAAAATTTCGTGAATTAACCTAGATCGGGTGTTCCGCCGCCGCAAGCCTCTGTAGCCACCAAAAGCCTCTCGGGAGCCCTTCCCAGGACCCTGCCGGAGGGGGGATCCATCACCGGTGGCCATCTTCATCATCCCGGCGCTCTCCATGACGAGGAGGGAGTAGTTCACCCTCGAGGCTGAGGGTATGTACCAGTAGCTATGTGTTTGATCTCTCTCTCTCGTGTTCTCTCTCGTGTTCCCTCTATGGCACAATCTTGATATATCCCGAGCTTTGCTATTGTAGTTGGATCTTATGATGTTTCTCCCTCTCTATTCTCTTGTGATGAATTGAGTTTTCCCCTTTGAAGTTATCTTATCAGATTGAGTCTTTTATGAGAACACTTGATGTATGTCTTGCCGTGCTTATATGTGGTGACAATGGGATATCATGTGCCTCTTGATGTATGTTTTGGTGACCAACTTGCGGGTTCCACCCATGAACCTATGCATAAGGGTTGGCACACATTCTTGACTCTTCGGTTGAAACTTTGGGGCACTTCTTGAAATACTTTGTGGTGGTTGAATAGATGAATCTGAGATTGTGTGATGGATATCGTATAATCATGCCCACGGATACTTGAGGTGACAATGGAGTATCTACGTGACATTAGGGTTTTGGTTGATTTGTGTCTTAAGGTTTTATTCTAGTACGAACTCTTTTATAGATCGATCCGAAAGAATAACTTTGAGGTGGTTTCTTACCCTACCATAATCTCTTTGTTCGTTCTCCGCTATTAGTGTCTTTGGAGTGACTCTTTGTATGTTGAGGGCTTGTCATATGATCTATCTATGTTATTATTGTTGAGAGAACTTGCATTAGTTAAAGTATGAACCCTAGGCCTTTGTTTCCTACCATTGCAATACCGTTTACGCTCACTTTTGCCATTAGTTACCTTGCTGTTTTTATAATTTCAGATTACAAATACCTTTATCTACTATCTATTTTGCACTTGTATCACCATCTCTTCGCCGAACTAGTGCACCTATACAATTTACCATTGTATTGGGTGTGTTGGGGACACAAGAGAATCTTTGTTATTTGGTTGCAGGGTTGTTTGAGAGAGACCATCTTCATCCTACGCCTCCTACGGATTGATAAACCTTAGGTCATCCACTTGAGAGAAATTTGCTACTGTCGTACAAACCTGTGCACTTGCAGGCCCAACAACATATACAAAAAGAAGGTTGTGTAGTAGACATCATGCCTCAGGTGTGTCTTTTTGTTGGAAATATGCCCTAGAGGCAATAATAAATTAGTTATTATTATATTTCCTTGTTCATGATAATCATTTATTATCCATGCTATAATTGTATTGATAGGAAACTCAGATACATGTGTGGGTACATAGACAACACCATGTCCCTAGTAAGCCTCTAGTTGACTATCTTGTTGATCAATAGATGGTTACAGTTTCCTGACAATGGACATTGGATGTCGTTGATAACGGGATCACATCATTAGCAGAATGATGTGATGGACAAGACCCAATCCTAAGCCTAGCACAAAGATCATGTAGTTCGTATGCTAAAGCTTTTCTAATGTCGAGTATGTTTTCCTTAGACCATGAGATCGTGCAACTCCCGGATACCGTAGGAATGCTTTGGGTGTACCAAACGTCACAACGTAACTGGGTGGCTACAAAGGTGCACTACAGGTATCTCCGAAAGTGTCTGTTGGGTTGGCACGAATCGAGATTGGGATTTGTCACTCCGTGTAAACGAAGAGGTATCTCTGGGTCCACTCGGTAGGACATCATCATAATGTGCACAATGTGACCAAGGTGTTGATCACGGGATGATGTGTTACGGAACGAGTAAAGAGACTTGCCGGTAATGGGATTGAATAAGGTATCGATATACCGACGATCAAATCTCGGTCAAGTACAATACCGTTAGACAAAGGGAATTGTATACGGGATCGATTGAGTCCTTGACATCGTGGTTCATATGATGAGATCATCATCGAACCCGCTGTTGGTTATTGACCAGAGAACGTCTCGGTCATGTCTACATGGTTCCTGAACCCGTAGGTTCTACACACTTAAGGTTCGATGACACTAGGGTTATAAAGGAAGTTTGTATGTGGTTACCGAATGTTGTTCGGAGTCCCGGATGAGATCCCAGACGTCACGAGGAGTTCCGGAATGGTCCGGAGGTAAAGATTTATATATGGGAAGTCCTATTTTGGTCACCGGAAAAGTTTCGGGTTTTATCGGTATCGTACCGGGACCACCGGGAGGGTCCCAGGGGTCCACCAAGTGGGTCCACCATCCCCGGAGGGCTGCATGGGCCAAGTGTGGGAGGGGACCAGCCCTAGGTGGGCTGGTGCACCCCCCACAAGGGCCCAAGGCGCCTAGGGTTTGGGGAGGGGGGCGCACCCAGCTAACTTGGGCGGTAAATTTCCCCTCTCCCCCCCTTTGGCCGCACCCTAGATGGGTTTGGGCTTACCGCCGCCCCTAGGGGTGGAACCCTAGGTGGAGGCACATCCCTCATTCTCCCCCTATATATACTTGAGAGTTTTGGGGCTGCCAACATATGAGTTTCATCTCTCCCTGGCGCAGCCCTACCTCTCTCCCTTCTCCTCTCCCGCGGTGCTTGGCGAAGCCCTGCAGGATTGCCACGCTCCTCCATCACCACCACGCCGTTGTGCTGCTGCTGGACGGAGTCTTCCTCAACCTCTTTGTCGGTGTCAAAACCGGCGGATCTCGGGTAGGGGTCCCGAACTGTGCGTCTAGGCGGATGGTAACAGGAGACAAGGGACACGATGTTTTACCCAGGTTCGGGCCCTCTTGATGGAGGTAAAACCCTACGTCCTGCTTGATTAATATGGATGATGTGTGTTACAAGAGTAGATCTACCACGAGATCAAGGAGGCTAAACCCTAGAAGCTAGCCTATGGTATGATTGTTGTTCGTCCTACGGACTAAAACCATCCGGTTTATATAGACACCGGAGAGGGCTAGGGTTACACAGAGTCGGTTACAATGGTAGGAGATCTACATATCTGTATCACCAAGCTTGCCTTCCACGCCAAGGAAAGTCCCATCCGGACACGGGACGAAGTCTTCAATCTTGTATCTTCGTAGTCTTGGAGTCTGGCCGATGATGATAGTTCGGCTATCCGGACACCCCCTGGTCCAGGACTCCCTCAGTAGCCCCTGAACCAGGCTTCAATGACGATGAGTCCGGCGCGCATATTGTCTTTGGCATTGCAAGGCGGGTTCCTCCTCCGAATAATTTATAGAAGATTGTGAACACCAGGATAGTGTCCGGCTCTGCAAAATAATTTCCACATACCACCGTAGAGAGAATAATATTTACACAAGTTCAATCTGCTGACGTATTTCATGCCGTGTCGTCACGCCGCTACCAAGCCTTTACTCGAATTGTTTTTATTATACCACCTCAGCGCGTTTAGCGAAGAGGTTTCCTTGGCACGTCTTGTCGAAGCAGAGATCGCATTCCCCTTATTCCGGGATTCCCATCAATACGAATGTGGGTAACCCAACCGCGCCATTGATTGCGGCGCTTGGGGGATAAGCGAGTTTTATCAGGCCGGTGGGGACGCATGTTTTCGTCCGCCCATATAAGGGGATAAAGATCCAACCCTTTTACATGCGCCTTCTTTCTCCTTGGCTTATCCATCTTCGCGAACTCGAGCTCGAGCGCCCAAGTCCGCACATCTCACCTCAACCTCCTCCAACTATGTCCGGAGCGGGAGGCAAGTGGATGTCCAGAAGCTGCGCAGCGCCGGATATTTGTCCAGCAACATCGCGCATCGGCTCCCCGACGAGGGAGAGCTCATCCCCACCCCCAGGCCCCATGAGAGGGTAGTATTTCTTACCCATTTCCTCCGCGGATTGGGCTTCCCACTCCATCCCTTTGTCCGGGGGCTCATGTTCTACTACGGCCTGGATTTCCACAATCTGGCCCCGAATTTCATCCTCAACATCTCGGCGTTTATCGTCGTGTGTGAGGCCTTCCTCTGCATCCAGCCCCACTTCGGCTTGTGGCTCAAGACCTTCAGTGTCAAGCCGAAGGTTGTGAAGGGCAGCCAAGCGGAGTGCAGAGGCGCCATGGTGGGCAGGATGTCCAACGTTACTTGGCTTGAGGGCACTTTCGTGGAAACCATCATGGGGTGGCAATCGGGGTGGTTCTACGTCACCGAGCCGCGTGACCCTGAATGGGCAGCGGCCCCCGAATTCAGATCTGGTATCCCCACACGGCTCACCTCCTGGAAAGAGAGCGGCCGGACTTGGGGTGATTCGGAGCAGCTGACTGGACTCCAAGCCTGCGTCCAAAAGCTGGTGGACAAGAAGCTCAAGCTTGTCAACGTGGTCCAGGTCATGCTCATCCACCGGATCCTCCCGTGCCAACGACGCGGCTTCAACATGTGGGAGTTCGATCCGGTGCAGCACCAGACTTTGAGCGGGCTCTTCGACACTACGCACGAAGATGTCTGGAAGGTGCTGTTCAAGGGTGCCGAGGCTCCCGCATCCGCTACCAAAGATCGCGGATTCAGCTCGCAGCGTCCGGCTGACGAGGTAAGCGATTTTGTCCTTTACGGGACGCTTGTTTTCCATAGTTTGACTCTATGCGGGATCTAAACTCCCTTTCCTTTGACAGGACTGGCTGGCGAAGGCCGAGCGGACTATCTGTCCGGCCCCATTGCCAGAGGACCCAGCGGACGCCCGCCTAACGGGGCTGCTGGCTCCGGCACCCCACGTGGTGCCGGAGAAGAAGGCCAAGAAGAAGGCCACGGGGACTCGGAAGAGTTCCCGTTTTCAGGTGCTATCGGATGATGACTCAGAGGCCGACTCCTCTCACCAAGGTGAGGAGGAGAAGAAGAAAGCCTCTCCCCAGTGGGGGGAGAGAAGAAAAGGAAGGCCTCCCCAACGAGGGAGGCCGAAGGGTCCAAGAAGGGAAAAACTCTTCCCCCGGACTGCTATGCCAACGCCAGTGACGATGACGAGGACTGGCCTCCAAGGGCCAAGCCCCTGGTGAGATCGTGACTATCCGGACTCCCGAATAACTTCATGGTTTTTCTTTTTTGCCACACAATGCCTTTCTAATGCCGCATACAACCTTGCAGTCCGCCCAAGGACGATCTTCCCGCTTCGTCGAGCGGGTCCTTAGGTGCGTCGGATATGGATTCTCTTCCGACCGCCTCCACCCCCCGTGACACGGATGATGCCGAGGTGGGATCCCGGGAAGGGACCCGCCAGGAGGAGGAGGCCCCGAAGGTTTCGCAGGACAACCTCCCGGACTTTGCACCGGACTCGGCTCCGGATCCCATAGTGGCTCCGGAGTCCGGCGGGCGGCCCCTTCGTAAGAAGGGCAAGACCGTGACACCGGCATCCTCCGTCCAACCGGAGGCACCGGATAGCTTGCTGGAGGCGCTCAATGGCGCCTCCATCGAAGAGGAACACTGCACTATTATGAGTGCGGTGATTCAGAAGGTGCAGCTTGCCAAGAGCGGGCTGACCGAAGCCTGCAGCAGCCTTCTAACAGGCTTTGAGGTAAGAATTTTGATATATGTAAAATAGTACCGCATAGACAGTAGCCCCTGATGCTCGGTTCGGTGTTCCGAAAGAAAAGACGGACTGAGGATCTAAGAAGATATACGCAGGAGTCATAAAAAAATGTCAATATGGGATTGCAAGCTGCGCTGCTGACCTCTGCCGCACTGACTGCGGAGGTCAATACTTTGAAGGAAAGCCTCGAGCGGTCCGAGAACAAGCTCGGTCGTGCCAAGAAGCAGCTCGAGGACAAGGAAGGTGAGTAACACCTTATTAAAATTGTACCTTACAAAAAAGGATTTTGGTTGCAAAACAAAATGACAAGGATAACGTGGGTATTGCAGGGGCCACTAACGAGGTGGCGACCTTGAAAGAGGCGGTGGCCGCGGCCGAATGCAATGCGGCCGCGGAGCGCACCGAGCGAGAGAAGCAGGAGGCGCGGGTGGCGGAGGTACAGCAAGAGCTCCAGGATCTCGTGAAAAAACATGAGAGCCTGGAGCGTGACTCGAAGACTCGAGAGTCTGAGCTTGCAACGGCTCTTGAGAGTGCCAAAGCCGCTAAGGCCGAAGCCTACAAGGCCCTCTAGGAAATCGAGGCGTTGAAGAAAAGAGCAGCGGGTAAGGCATTTTTCATGCAAAGTAAGCATGTGAGTGTTAATTACCTGTTGCTTACCCGAATTCGGAGCTCTCCAGGAGCGTTCGCAGATCTTCCTCGCAGCGTGTCCGATGCTGCCGCGTTCTACCGGGCCGAGGAGGGGAGCTCGACGGAGAAGGTCTTCTGGTCTCAGTATGCTGAGGCCGGACATCCGTTGCCCCTTAGCGACTAGCTGAAGCAGTTGGTCGAGCTCCACAAGGCGGCCGAACAGGCCATGAAGGGCCTCATAGTTCGGCTGTGGGCTAAGGAGGCCATGCCTGGGAGCTACTTCGGCCTGGTGCGGTAGCTGGTGGATGCGTGCCCATGGGTTGAAGTCATCAAGCACTCCGCCTGTATTGAAGGTGCCCGTCGGGCCCTTGCCCGCGCAAAGGTGCACAGGGGCAAGATGGATACCCAGAAGCTCGTGACGGACCCGCCACCGCAGAGCAAGGAGCATCGCACGCCCGAGATGTATTATAAGAGTGTGCTGAAGGGCGCCCGCACTATTGCGGGTGAGTGCTTCAAAGATGTAATATTTGAGTAGACTCGCATTTTGTTATCCTGTGCGCTGAAAACTTAGTTCATTTGCGCTAAGCAATGCATTTTAATTTAAAATATTACCTTCTGTGCGGCTGTTTATCAAATCTGAGAGATGGCAAGTCGTTGGCTTCAGCCCCCATGCCACGAGTGCTGGGGTGTTCGGGATAAATTTGAGCACTCTTGTTCCCATATTTGGGTCCATCTATGGAGGCGCTCAACACAACGAACAAGGCAACCAGACTTATAATGCTTGAACACTCTCACTTAGCCATAGAATTCTATAATTTTAAATTTCGACGAAGCCCCTAGTCTTCGGAAGGCCGAATTTGGGGCGCTATCCACGCCTGGGCCAAACAAAGTCGGCTCCTCGCTCTAAGCGGCATAAGTCTTTAAGGACTCGCAAAAAACCTCTCGAACAGCGACCAACTCTCGCCTCATCATGACAGTCAGTTTTAGCTTTCTCCACTGAGGCGCTCGCCCAGCTCAAGCGGGGCGCAATTGTAGTGGTTCTCCCAGTGCTACCTTAGCCGATACAACGGAACGTAAGGTACCAAAACATGGGAGGCGGGCAAACCCAACTATTGACCCAAGACATGATTCGGAGCCGATGCATATAATGCTATAAGTTCGGGGTGCCGCACTTGTGAAAGTGTTCGGACTTATCACACCATGATGCAGGAAACATAAGCCCCCGGTGTATTTAGCCGTACTAAAACGTACGGATGCGACATGTCACAAATGAACATATGTATAAGAGAGAAATGCAATTGGAAGCAAAAAGGTGCTGCATTACTTATTCAAGAAAAACTACTGTAAGTGCAGGACGATACAAATGGTGCGACAAGCAAGGGGTGGGACTGTTAAATATGTCCCCCTCCAGGGGTAGGCTACGGAATGGTGCAGAAAACAGATTTAATGCTCATAATGGAGACCACCTGGATATTCGTTGTAGCCTTTCTCTTTCCCTGGCTGTTGCATCGTGAGTTCGGCAGGTCTACTGCCGGACAGGGCCTCTGACGAACGGAGTCCTGTGGGTAAAAATAAAAAGAAAAGAAAAAAAGAACGACACACCTGAGAGCCTCTGGTGTGGTTAAGCCGTATTCTGGGCCTATCATGGTCGTGCCCCTCTCCCCATGCCCATGGTGTCTTCAGAGCGTAATGGTGTACGCGAAGGACTTGTCTTGACGTTTTGCAGGGGCTGGGGTTGGGGCCGCACTGCTACGCGTGCTCGGAACGTGCCAGGTGGTCTTGTTGTATGTTACTCTGGGCGCGTTTTGCCGTGTCCGGTCGCTTAACGGCCGGACTCGAGAATTGCCTTAAGAGGCTGCACTGTACTTCTGCCACGAGAGCCGCTGTATGTTCCTTCGTTCAGAGAGAGTGTTTAGTGTTTCCGTTGACCGTGATGACTCCTCGAGGGCCTGGCATCTTGAGCTTGAGGTATGCGTAGCGCGGCACCGCGTTGAACTTTGCGAACGCGGTACGTCCGAGCAGAGCATGATAGCCGCTGCGGAACGGAACTATGTCGAAGATTAACTCCTCACTTCGGAAGTTATCCGGGGATCCGAAGACCACTTCCAGTGTAACTGAGCCTGTACAATTGGCTTCTACACCTGGTATGACGCCTTTAAAGGTCGTCTTGGTAGCTTTAATCCTTGAGGGGTCTATGCCCATTTTGCGCACTGTGTCCTGATAAAGCAGGTTCAGGCTGCTGCCGCCGTCCATCAGGACTCTGGTGAGGTGAAATCCTCGACGATTGGGTCTAGAACCAATGCGGCGAATCCGCCATGGCGGATGCTGGTGGGGTGGTCCCTTCGGTCAAAAGTGATCGGGAAGGAGGACCATGGATTGAACTTCGGGGTAACTGCCTCCATCGCGTATACATCCCTGAGTGCACACTTCCGCTCCCTTTTGGGTATGTGCGTTGCGTATATCATGTTCACCGTCCACACCTGTGGGGGGAAACCCTTCTGTCCTCTATTGTTCGGCGGTCGGGTCTCTTCCTCGTCATCGCTGTGCAGCCCCTTGTCATTGTTTTCGGCAATTAACTTGCCTGCCTGTTTGAATACCCAACAGTCCCTGTTGGTGTGGTTGGCTGGCTTTTCGGGGGTGCCGTGTATCTGGCACGAGCGGTCGAGTATTCGGTCCAAATTGGACAGAGCCTCTGAATCCGGCATTGACTGCCGTATCTTCACTTTTATCGCCGTTAATGCGGTGTTTGTTTTTTGTTGCGACGCGACCTGCCATTACGGTCCTTGAAATCCGGACTGCCAGAATTTTTGCTGAGGTTATTGCTACGTGCTAGCCAGCTGTCCTCACCCGCGCAGAAGCGGGTCATGAGTGATGTGAGGGCTGCCATGGATTTCAGCTTTTCATGTCCTAGGTGCCGGGCAAGCCACTCGTCGCGGATGTTGTGCTTGAAGGCCGCCAGGGTCACTGCATCCGGACAGTCGATGATTTGGTTCTTCTTAGTTAAGAACCGTGTCCAGAATTGTCTGGCCGATTCGTCTGGCTGCTGAATTATGTGGCTTAGGTCATCGGCGTCTGGTGGACGCACATACGTGCCTTGGAAGTTATCGAGGAATGCGGCTTCCAGGTCTTCCCAACTCCCGATTGACTCTGCTGGCAAGCTGCTAAGCCAATGCCGGGCTGGTCCTTTGAGTTTGAGTGGGAGATATTTGATGGCGTGAAGATCATCACCGCGGGCCATGTGGATATGAAGGAGATAGTCTTCGATCCAAACCGCGGGGTCTGTTGTGCCATCGTAGAATTCAATGTTCACGGGTTTAAACCCTTCGGGGATTTGATGATCCATTACTTCGTCTATGAAGCATAGTGGGTGTGCGGCGCCTCTGTACTGGGCGATATCACGACGGAGCTCGAAAGAGCTTTGTCTATTTTGTTCGGCCCGACCGGACTTACTGTGTCCGGCGCGACGGTTGTCGTCACGTATCATGGGGCGCCCACGCGATCCATAGATCAATCTTGATTGTCTTGCCTTATCCTCCAAAATATCTCGCAAGTCCGAAGTGTTCCCCTGTGGCTTTGTGCTCTTCGAGCGATGTCGGGGTATGGTTCTAGTGAAGGGCCTAGGGGCCTCTCTGTCGCGACCGCGGGGTGGTCGGTCAGCCGTATTGTCTGCTGGTGATGCAGGTTCATACGCCTCCTCCTCTAATCGGGGGTGCAGCTTGCGTTTAGGGTAACTTTTGGAGGGGTGTTCGAGCTCATGCTCTTCGTCCGCAAGGACTTCAGTCCATCTGTCGGCTAGCAGATCTTGATCAGCTCTAAGCTGTTGCTGCTTTTTCTTGAGGCTGTTTGCCGTGGCCATAAGCCTACGTTTAAAACGCTCTTGTTCGACGGGATACTCAGGCACGACGAATTCGTCATCGTCGAGGCTTGCCTCTTCTCCGGAGGGAGGCATATAATCCTCTACCTCTTCTTCTGCCGCTCTCTCATGAGGGCTGGCGTCTCCGTCCTCCTGCGTTGAATCTTGCTGGAGTGGGTTGTCTTCGGCACTGTCCGGTGTGTTATTATCTCCGGTGCCGGAATCTTCATTCTTGCTGTGGCGGGATTTAGAGCGGCGCCGCTGACGCCGGCGCTTGGGCTGTTTCTTGGAGGGGTCATCCTCCGCTGTTGCTTCGCCATTCCCATCCTTTGGGATATCCACCATGTATATGTCATATGATGAGGTGGCTTTCCAGTGCCCGGTAGGCGCTGGTTCTTGGTCGTCTCCGGCATCGTCGTCCATACCGTCGATGTCTTCGGAGTCATAGTCTAGCATGTCGGTTAGATCGTCGACAGTGGCTACTAAGTGGGTGGTGGGTGGGCTTTGAATTTCTTCGTCGTCCGCATCCCAACAATCCTGACCGCAGTCCGGCCAGGGTTCTCCTGATAACAAGAGATACTTTAGCGAACTCAAGATGTCGCCAAAAGGTGAGTGTTGAAAGATGTCCACTGTGGTGAACTCCATGACCGGCGCCCAATCGGATTCGATTGGAGGGGGCGCGGGAGGTTCGGAGTCCGGCAGGGAGTCCGGCACCTCGGAGTCACGAGCTTCATGAGGGACAAGGTCAGTGTTCGGCTCTATCGCCGTAGAGGTTGTAGCCCCCGAGGCGGTGTCTAGCCATCCGTCCTCGATCTGTGCAGCCGGCTCCGAATTGAAGATCGGGGCGGACTCGAGTGCGGCCTCCAGGGTACTGTCCGGCTGCAGAGCTAAATCATGCCCATCGTGACAGTGTGGCACACTTGGCTGTGGCCCAAACCCATCGAAGATCAAGTCCCCGCGGATGTCAGCCGTGAAGTTCAAACATGCAAATCTGACCTGACGGCCAGGGGCGTATCTTTCGATCTGCTCCAGATGGCCAAGTGAATTGGCCCGCAGTGCAAAGCCGCCGAATACGAAGATCTGTCCGGGGAGGAAGGTCTCACCCTGGACTGCGTCGTTGTTGATGATCGAAGAGGCCATCGAGCCCATCGGTGACGACACAGAGGAACTCTCAATGAAAGCACCAATGTCGGTGTCAAAACCCTCGGATCTCGGGTAGGGGGTCCCGAACTGTGCGTCTAGGCGGATGGTAACAGGAGACAAGGGACATGATGTTTTACCCAGGTTCGGGCCCTCTTGATGGAGGTAAAACCCTACGTCGTGCTTGATTAATATTGATGATGTGTGTTACAAGAGTAGATCTACCACGAGATCAAGGAGGCTAAACCCTAGAAGCTAGCCTATGGTATGATTGTTGTTCGTCCTACGGACTAAAACCATCCGGTTTATATAGACACCGGAGAGGGCTAGGGTTACACAGAGTCGGTTACAATGGTAGGAGATCTACATATCCGTATCGCCAAGCTTGCCTTCCACGCCAAGGAAAGTCCCATCCGGACACGGGACGAAGTCTTCAATCTTGTATCTTCGTAGTCTTGGAGTCCGGCCGATGATGATAGTTCGGCTATCCGGACACCCCGTAGTCCAAGACTCCCTCACTCTCCCTCTCTCCTTGCTGGATCAAGGCATGGGAGACGTCACCGGGCTGTACGTGTGTTGAACGCGGAGATGCCGTCCGTTCGGCACTAGGATCTCCGGTGATTTGGATCACGATAAGTACGACTCCTTCAACCCCTTTCTCTTGAACGCTTCCGCTTAGCGATATACAAGGGTATGTAGATGCACTCCCCTCTCTCTCGTTGCTAGTTTCTCCATAGATAGATCTTGGTGACTCGTAGGAAAATTTTGAATTTCTGCTACGTTCACCAACAGTGGTATCAGAGCTAGGTCTATTGCGTAGATTCTTTGCACGAGTAGAACACAAAGTAGTTGTGGGCGTTGATTTTGTTCAATATGCTTACCGTTACTAGTCCAATCTTGATTCGGCGGCATTGTGGGATGAAGCGGCTCGGACCAACCTTACACGTACACTTACATGAGACAAGTTTCACCGACTCACATGCACTTGCACTACTAGGGAAAAGCCTAGCAGCAGCACGGGTTTTAGGCCTATCAGTAGCACGGGCAGGAGCGCTACTGATAAGGCACTACAACTAATGCTTAGCAATAGCGCGCCTGGATCCACGCTACTGCTAAATTGACTTAGTAGTAGCGCTTCTTCAGGACCGCGCTACTGGTAATTAGTAGTAGCGCTTCTACTTTCCCGCGCTACTACTACTATTTAGTCTTTTATTTCTTTTTTATCTCATGTTGTATTCATACACCTTCACACAAGTTTTCATACAACATGAATTTAGAGATTGCTTTTACATCATAATGAGTTATTACATCACGGGGTGAAAGAACCGTGGACTAATTTCAAGTGGATGGCCATCCACTTGAAACTAGTCCACGGTTCTTTCACCCACTGATATAATAATATCATCATCATCATCATATCATTAACAACTTATCATCATAATACACATTGTCATATAACACCTCCTCAAGACCATCGTTTTCATCGATGATATCACATAGCAAATTGGTCACTAGTCGTAATCACAAGTACTCCTCATTATCAACTCTAACACATTACCACATAATAAACATATTTTACCTCATAGGACCTACTACATTCGATTAAGACCTACTACATTTTCTAAGGTAAAATAGAAAAAAACAAGATAGCCCCTGACTCTCCATTATGGAGAATGGAGATTAGCCTGTCTCCAATTCTTGCCTTTTGCTGAATGTTACTTCCAAGAACCTCCTTGCGAATGTCCATACATTTCTTCCGTTCTTTGATGATCATGTGTTCACCGGTTTTAGAAATCCGATATGCACAGCTGAGCTCCCTAGATTTACCTGGCATTATGTTCAGAACTGAGAGGCGACCATTCAGAGACATCAGATGAGGCACACAATCCATGGGGAGTTTCTGTTGAACAACATAATAATAACTTCGTAGTTAGCAATGATGTACTAGTTTTAGAAGTATGCAAAAGATGCACGGATGTCGTAATAGTAAAAAATCTTACCAGGGTATCTCCAGAGAAGTTACCGTGGTTCAACACATGCACTAGTGGCACGTATTCACCATAATTTGGAGGAGTTCGATAATAGTTATTGTAATTCTCAAGAAGAGTACAAAATGCGATCAGATGATTTTTCTCCTTATACGTTAATTCGGTGCCATCGGTGTAGTGGGTTTTATCTACCATCTTCCGCACAGTCTTTGAAGAATCAAAATAAGCTGTCAATGGAAATAAGCTATCAACAATTTTGAAATAAACAATATAATTTAGTTAATAACTATGTTTGAGAAACTCACATAGCGGTACAATCGGAAGTGTATCAACAAGGACCCAAATGTCCATATTGTCTTGCTCGATGTCAGGATCACCAAGATCCATGGTGACAATCATACCCTCATAAAAACCATACTTTTTGCAAAGTGATTCCCAATTTTGGCAACCAAAGTGGGTTACGCTCTGAGCATTGCACAGATTTACTTCAAAATCCATATCATGATGGGTCCTTAGGTGTATTTTCTTTGTTTCAAAATTTTCATGGTCTTCAAAACCCATCCTCTCCAAGACATAGCATCTTGCATGGCATGGGATAAGCTAGTCGAATCGTAAAATATGAAAATTAGACGTTGAAATAGTTGAAGTCATGCTTAATTACGAAAAAACACTTGTCTTTGTTTCGTACCGTTTCACAATCGAAGGTCTCCTCGAGCTTAATGCTGAAGCGTCGATCTTCGTCCAGCTGAACGAACCTGTCGCACATACCTCGATCGTTGTGGCACCAGCTACACTCCCCCGGGAGACTGTCGTCGTCCGAGTACGACATTTCCTACGTTCATAATTCAAAGATTAAACTTGTACATATTCTAGCACAAGTCATGCCTGAATTCACGAAAAAATCTGGCATGACCTTTGCTAAAAAAGGACATATCGAGCGCCTGAAATTTGCCGGAACATAGGCCACTCGGAGATGTAAACTGAACATGAACGGCCACTTGGGCAACCACATATCCTATTTGAGCAACAACACAAGATATACAAGGATATTTGGTTGGTCTCACCTCGATGTTGGAGGGGGTCGGTGACTAGGACGACGGCGGGGATGTCGGAGGGGGTCGGTGACGGGGACGACGACGGGTATGTCGGAGGGGGTCGGTGACGGGGACGACGGTGGTCACCTGAGAAACCATATAAGTTATCACTAATAAATCCCGAATAATTGCTTAAACTAAAAAATAACAACAAATATGACATGTTCAACTAGTTTTATTAATTCAACTAGTTCTTACTAAATATAAACTTACTATAAATAGAAACAAACTAGTTCTTTCTAAAAATAAAGTAGTTCAACTAGTTATATTAATTTACTTAGAAAACTAGTTCAACTACAACTAAAAATCTAGTACTAACTAAGCAACATCTAGTTAACTACTACCATCACTACTAGTAATTAACATCTACTACTACTAAAAATCTAGTACTAACTAAGCAACATCTAGTACTAGATATGAACCCTAAATTAACATCTACAACTACTAAATCTAGTACTAACTAGTGGCAGGGGGTGGGGGGCGACGGAGAGGTAGCGAGGGGCGGCGAGGTCGAGGGCGGTGGGAGGAGGGCTGCTGGCGGAGGAGGGAGGAGGGGCAGCCGCAGGCGGAGGGAGGAGGGCGGCGGCGGAGGAGGGAGGGGCGGCCGCAGGCGGAGGGAGGATGTGCGAGGAGGAGGGAGGAGGGACGGAAGGAGGGGAGTACCTCGGCGGCGGACGGACGAAGGCGGCGGCGGCGACGCACGACGACGGTTATCGGCACGGGGGGCGAGAGTGAGAGTGTGAGTGAGGGCCAGTCGTGTGCGTGGGGATAAGGTAGGGATAGTTGTAGCGCGTTTGCCAAAACGCGCTGCAGCTAATCTGAATAGCAGTAGCGCTTTGCACATAAACCGCTACTGCTAAGTGTAACTATACAAAAAATACCTCAATGCAAAAATACATTGGCCATCAATGATCTTTTTGTGTACAATCTGAATTGTCAATATGAGTCATATCCGGTAGGAACCGGAGAGGACTCATATTGCGGCCACAAATTTTATACATAGAGTTCAGTGAAGGCCAACTGGTTGTGGTAGTTTCAGAAATAACATATTTAAGGTGGTAAACACCCTGTTCACGGAGCGAGGTGGGACTAAACTTGTGGGCTGATCTTAGCAGTAGCGGTTTTCCTATAAGCGCGCTGCTGCTAACTTCTATAGCAGTAGCGCGGTTCAGTATAGTGCGCTACTGCTATAACTAGCGGGGGGACGAGGTCATGGCAATTATAGCAGTAGCGCGGTTTGTGGTGGACGCGCTACTGCTATTTTCCTGTCAGCAGCGCGTTTCATTAACACGCGCTGCTGCTAAGTAGTAGAAGCGTGGTATTTTGTGGAGCGCTGTTGGTAAGATTCTGTGTATAGGCTTTTCCCTAGTAGTGTTGGTGCATAAGGTGGCTAGCGGGTGCCAGTCTTTCCCACTTTAGTCGGAACGGATTCGATGAAAAGGGTCCTTATGAAGGGTAAATAGCAATTGGCATATCACGTTGTGGTTTTGCGTAGGTAAGAAACGTTCTCGCTAGAAACCCATAGCAGCCACGTAAAACCAGCAAACAACAATTAGAGGACGTCTAACTTGTTTTTGCAGGGTATGCTATGTGATATGATATGGCCAAGAAGAATGTGATGAATGATATGTGATGTATGAGATTGATCATGTTCTTGTAATAGGAATCACGACTTGCATGTCGATGAGTATGACAACTGGTAGGAGCCATAGGAGTTGTCTTAATTTATTGTATGACATGCGTGTCATTAAACAACGCCATGTAATTACTTTACTTTATTGGTAACCGGTAGCCATAGTAGTAGAAGTAATAGTTGGCGAGACAACTTCATGAAGACACGATGATGGAGAACATGATGATGGAGATCATGGTGTCATGCCGGTGACGATGATGATCATGGAGCCCCGAAGATGGATATCAAAAGGAGCAAAATGATATTGGCCATATCATGTCACTATTTGATTGCATGTGATGTTTATCATGTTTATGCATCTTATTTGCTTAGAACGACGGTAGTAAATAAGATGATCCCTCATTAAAATTTCAAGAAAGTGTTCCCCCTAACTCTGCACCGTTGCGAAAGTTCGTCGTTTCGAAGCACCATGTGATGATCGGGTGTGATAGATTCTTACGTTCACATACAACGGGTGTAAGCCAGATTTACACACGCGAAACACTTAGGTTAGCTTGACGATCCTAGCATGTAAAGACATGGCCTCGGAACACAAGAGACCGAAAGGTCGAGCATGAGTCGTATAGTGGATACGATCAACATGAAGATGTTCACCGATGATGACTAGTCCGTCTCACGTGATGATCGGACACGACCTAGTTGACTTGGATCATGTAATCACTTAGATGACTAGAGGGATGTCTATCTGAGTGGGAGTTCGTAAGATGAACTTAATTATCCTGAACATAGTCAAAAGATCTTTGCAAATTATGTCGTAAGCTTGCGCTTTAGTTCCACTGTTTAGATATGTTCCTAGAGAAAATATAGTTGAAAGTTGACAGTAGTGATTATGTGTACAGTAGAAAGCTTATGTCCTTAATGCACCGCTCAGTGTGCTGAACCCCAAATGTCGTTTGTGGATGTTGCGAACATCAGACATACACGTTTTGATAACTACGTGATAGTTCAGTTAAACGGTTTAGAGTTGAGGCACCAAAGACGTTTTCGAAACGTCACGGAACATATGAGATGTTTCGAGGGCTGAAATTGGGATTTCAGGCTCGTGCCCACGTCAAGAGGTATAAGACCTCCGACGATTTTCTTAGCCTGCAAACTAAGGGAGAAAAGCTCAATCGTTGAGCTTGTGCTCAGATTGTCTGAGTGCAACAATCACTTGAATCAAGTGGGAGTTGATCTTCCAGATGAGATAGTGATGTTTCTCCAAAGTCATTGCCACCAAGCTGCTAGAGCTTCGTGATGAACTATAACAAATCAAGGATAGATATGATGATCCTTGAGATATTCACGATGTTTGACACCGCAAAAGTAGAAATCAAGAAGGAGCATCAATTGTTGATGGTTAGTGAAACCACTAGTTTAAAGAAGGGCAAGGGCAAGAAGGGGCACTTCATGAAACGGCAAATCAGTTGCTGCTCCAGTGAAGAAACCCAAGGTTGAACCCAAAACCCAAGACTAAGTGCTTCTGTAATAAGGGGAACAGCCACTGGAGCAGAATTACCCTAGATACTTGGTAGATAAGAAGGATGGCAAGGTCGATAGAAGTATGTTGGATATACATTATGTTAATTTGTACTTTACTAGTACTCCTAGTAGCACCAGGGTATTAAGACACCGATTCGGTTGCTAAGTGTTAGTAACTTGAAATAAAAGAGCTACGGAATAAACAGAGACTAGCTAAAGGTGAGATGACGATGTGTGTTGGAAGTGTTTCCAAGGTTGATGTGATCAAACATCGCACGCTCCCTCTACCATCAATATTAGTATTAAACCTGAATAATTATCATCTGGTGTTTGCGTTGAGCATAGACATGATTGGATTGTGTCTATCGCAATATGGATATTCATTTAAGGAGAATAATGGTTACTCTATTTATTTGAATAATACCTTCAATGGTCTTGCACCTAAAAGGAATGGTTTATTGAATCTCGATCGTAGTGATACAAGATATAAGATATAAGATAGTAATGATAGTACCACTTACTTCTGGCACTGCCATGTAAGTCATGTTGGTGTAGAACGCATGAAGAAGCTCCATGTTGATGGATCTTTGGACTCACTCGTTTTTGAAAAGTTTGAGACATGCGAACCATGTCTATTGGTGTATACGCATGAAGAAACTCCATGTAGATGGATCGTTTGGACTCACTTGATTTTGAATCACTTAAGTCATGCAAATCATACCATATGGGCAAGATGACTGAAAAGCCTCGTTTTCAGTAAAATGGAACAAGGTAGCAACTTGTTGGAAGTAACACATTTTGATGTGTGGAGTCCAATGAGTGCTGAGGCATGCAGTGAATATCATTATGTTCTTACTTCACAGATGATTCGAGTAGATGTTGAGTATATTTACTTGATGAAACACAAGTCTGAATTATTGAATGGTTCAAGTAATTTCAGAGTGATGTTGAAGATCATTGTGACAAGAGGATAAAATGTCTATGATATGATCATAGAGATGAGTATCTGAGTTACGAGCTTTGGCACGCAATTAAGATATTGCGGAAATTGTTTCACAATTAATACCACCTGGAACACCATAGTGTGATGGTGTGTCCGAACATCATAGTTGCACCCTATGGGATATGGTGCATACCATGATGTCTCTTATCGAATTACCACTATCGTTCATGGGTTAGGCATTAGAGACAACCACACTCACTTTAATAGGGCACCACGTAATTCCGTTGAGACGACACCGTTTGAACTATGGTTTGGAGAAACTTAAGTTGTCGTTTCTTAAAAGTTTGGGGCTGCGACGCTTATGTGAAAAGTTTCAGGTTGATAAGCTCGAACCAAAAGCGGATAAAATGCATCTTTATAGGACACCCAAAATAGTTGGGTATACCTCCTAATTCAGATCCGAAAGCAACAGGGATTGTTTCTTGAATCGGGTCCTTTCTCGAGGAAAGGTTTGTCTCGAGAATTGAGTGGGAGGATGGTGGAGACTTGATGAGGTTATTGAACCATCACTTCAACAAGTGTGTAGCAGGGCACAGGAAGTTGTTCCTGTGGCGCCTACACCAATTGAAGTAGAAGCTTATGATAGTGATCATGAAGTTTTGGATCAAGTCACTACCATACCTCGTAGGGTGACAAGGATGCGTACTACTTCAGAGTGGTACAGTAATCCTGTCTTGAAGGTCATGTTGCTAGACAACAATGAACCTACGAGCTATGGAGAAGCGATGGTGGGCCCAAATTCCAATAAATGGTTAGAAGCCATGAATCAGAACAAAGCATGGACTTTGGTGGACTTGCCTGATGATCGGCAAGCCTTTGAGATAAATGGATCTTTAAGAAGAAGACGGACGTGGACAGTAATGTCACCGTCTATGAAGCTCAACTTGTGGCGAAGAGTTTTTTCACAAGTTAAAGGAGTTGACTACGATGAGATTTTCTCATCCGTAGCGATGCTTAAGTCCGTCGGAATCATGTTAGCATTAGCTGCATTTATGAAATTTGGCAGATGGATGTCAAAATGAGTTTCCTTACCAGTTTTCGTAAGGAAAGGTTGTATGTGATACAATCAGAAAGGTTTTGTCGATCCTAAGGATGCTAAAAGGTATGCTAGCTCCAGCGATCCTTCCATGGACTGGAGTAAGCATCTCAGAGTTGGAATGTACGCTTTGATAAGATGATCAAAGATTTTGGGTTTATACAAAGTTTATGAGAAACTTGTATTTCCAAAGAAGTGAGTGGGAGCACTATAGAATTTCTGATGAGTATATGTTGTTGACATATTGTTGATCAGAAATGATGTAGAATTTCTAGAAAGCATATAGGGTTATTTGAAAAGTGTTTTTCAATGGAAAACCTGGATTAAGCTACTTGAACATTGAGCATCAAGATCTATGAGGATAGATCAAAAACGCTAAATGGTACTTTCAAATGAGCACATACCTTCACATGATCTTGAAGGTGTTCAAGATGGATCAGTCAAAGAAGGAGTTCTTGCCTGAGTTGTAAGGTATGAAGTTAAGAGTTAAAGATCGACCATGGCAGAAGAGAGAGAAAGGACGAATGTCGTCCCCTATGCTTCAGACGTAGGCTCTGTAGTATGTATGCTGTGTACCACACCGGAAGTGTGCCTTGCCATGAGTCAGTCAAGGGGTACAAGAATGATCCAGGAATGGATCAATGGACAACGGTCAAAATTGTCCTTGGAGTAAATAAGGACACGTTTCTCGATTATGGAGGTGATAAAGAGTACGGCGTAAGGGGTTACATCGATGCAAGCTTTAACACCTATCCGAGTGACTCTGAGTAGCAAACCGGATACGTATAGTGGAGCAACCATTTGGAATAGCTCCAAGTGGAGCGTGGAAGCAGCATTTACAGAATGACCTAGAGATTTGCAAAGTACATACGGATCTGAATGTTGCAGACCCGTTGACCAAAACCTCTCTCACAAGCAGAACATGATCAAACCCCAGAACTCATTGAGTCTTAATCACATGATGATGTGAACTAGTTTAATGACACTAGTAAACTCTTTGGATGTTGGTCACATGGCGATGTGACGTATGAGTGTTAATCACATAGCGATGTGAACTAGATTATTGACTGTAGTGCAAGTGGGAGACTATTGGAAATATGCCCTAGAGGCAATAATAAATTAGTTATTATTATATTTCCTTGTTCATGATAATTGTTTATTATCCATGCTATAATTGTATTGATAGGAAACTCAGATACATGTGTAGGTACATAGACAACACCATGTCCCTAGTAAGCCTCTAGTTGACTAGCTCGTTGATCAATAGATGGTTACAGTTTCCTGACCATGGACATTGGATGTCATTGATAACGGGATCACATCATTAGCAGAATGATGTGATGGACAAGACCCAATCGTAAGCCTAGCACAAAGATCGTGTAGTTCGTATGCTAAAGCTTTTCTAATGTCAAGTATCTTTTCCTTAGACCATGAGATTGTGCAACTCCCGGATACCGTAGGAATGCTTTGGGTGTACCAAACGTCACAACGTAACTAGGTGGCTATAAAGGTGCAATACAGGTATCTCCGAAAGTGTCTGTTGGGTTGGCACGAATCGAGACTGGGATTTGTCACTCCGTGTAAACGGAGAGGTATCTCTGGGCCCACTCGGTAGGACATCATCATAATGTGCACAATGTGACCAAGGGGTTGATCACGAGATGATGTGTTACGGAACGAGTAAAGAGACTTGCTGGTAACGAGATTGAATAAGGTATCGGTATACCGACGATCGAATCTCGGGCAAGTACAATACCGTTAGACAAAGGGAATTGTATACGGGATCGATTGAGTCCTTGACATCGTGGTTCATCCGATGAGATCATCGTGGAACATGTGGGAGCCAACATGGGTATCCAGATCCCACTGTTGGTTATTGACCGGAGAACGTCTCGGTCATGTCTGCATGGTTCCCGAACCCGTAGGGTCTACACACTTAAGGTTCGATGACGCTAGGGTTATAAAGGAAGTTTGTATGTGGTTACCGAATGTTGTTCAGAGTCCCGGATGAGATCTCGGACGTCACGAGGAGTTCCGGAATGGTCCGGAGGTAAAGATTTATATATGGGAAGTCCTGTTTTGGTCACCGGAAAAGTTTTGGGTTTTATCGGTATCGTACCGGGACTACCGGGAGGGTCCCGGGGGTCCACCAAGTGGGGCCACCATCCCCGGAGGGCTGCATGGGCCATGTGTGGGAGGGTACCAGCCCCAGGTGGGCTGGTGCGCCCCCCCCACTAGGGCCCAAGGCTCCTACGGTTTGGGGAGGGGGCGCACCCACCTAACTTGGGGGGCAAGTTTCCCCTCTCCGCCCCCTTTGGCCGCACCCTAGATGGATTTGAGCTGGCCGCCGCCCCTAGGGGTGGAACCCTAGGTGGGGGCGCATCCCTCCCTCTCCCCCTATATATACTTGAGGGTTTGGGGGCTGCCAACATATGAGTTTCACCTCTCCCTGGCGCCGCCCTACCTCTCTCCCTTCTCCTCTCCCGCGGTGCTTGGCGAAGCCCTGCAGGATTGACACGCTCCTCCATCACCACCACGCCGTTGTGCTGCTGCTGGACGGAGTCTTCCTCAACCTCTTCCTCCCTCCAAATCACCGGAGATCCTAGTGCCGAACAGACGGCACCTCCGCGTTTAACAAACGTACAGCCCGGTGACGTCTATGATTGCTAGTTTCTCCATAGATAGATCTTGGTGACTCGTAGGAAAATTTTGAATTTCTGCTACGTTCCCCAACACTTTTGTCTTTCCATACATGCCCAAGAAGCCTAGAAGGTTCACGCAAAGGTTCTTCATCACGTGCATCACGTCGATTGAAGAGCGGACCTCTAGGTCTTTCCACTAGGGTAGGTCCCAAAATATAGATTTCTTCTTCCACATGGGTGCGTGTCCCTTAGCGTCATTCGGAACAGCTAGTGCGCCGAGACCCTTTCCAAAGATTATGTGTAAATCATTGACCATAGCAAGTACGTGATCACTGGTACGCATGGCGGGCTTCTTCCGGTGATCTGCCTCGCCGTGGAAATGCTTGCCTTTCTTTCAACATTGATGGTTGGTCGGAAGAAATCGACGATGGCCCAGGTACACATTCTTCCTGCAGCTTCCCAAGTATATACTATCAGTGTGAAGTAAACAGTGCGTGCACGTGTGGTATCCCTTGTTTGTCTGTCTTGAAAGGTTACTGAGAGCGGGCCAATCGTTGATGGTCACGAACAGCAACACCTTTAGGTCAAATTCCTCCTGTTTGTGCTCATCCCACATACGTACACTGTTTCCATTCCACAGTTGTAAAAGTTCTTCAACTAATGGCCTTAGGTACACATCAATGTCGTTGCCGGCTTGCTTAGCGACTTGGATGAGAAATGGCATCATAATGAACTTCCGCTTCATGCACATCCAAGGAGGAAGGTTATACATACATAGAGTCACGGGCCAGGTGTTGTGATTGCTGCTCTGCTCCCCGAAAGGATTAATGCCATCCACGTTTAAAGCAAACCATACGTTCCTTGGGTCACTTGCAAACTCATCCCAGTACTTTCTCTCCATTTTTCTCCACTGCGACCCGTCAACGGGTGCTCTCAACTTCCCGTCTTTCTTATGGTCCTCACTGTGCCATCGCATCAACTTGGCATGCTCTCCGTTTCTGAACAGACGTTTCAACCGTTGTTTTATAGGAGCATACCACATCACCTTCGCAGGAACCCTCTTCCTGGGAGGGCTCGCCGGCAACATCACCAAGGTCATCTCGTCTGATCTTATACCATAATGCACCGCATACCGGGCATGCGTTCAGATCCTTGTACGGACCGCGGTGGAAGATGCAGTCATTAGGGCATGCATGTATCTTCTGCACCTCCAATCCTAGAGGGCATACGACCTTCTTTGTTGCGTATGTACTGTCGGGCAATTCGTTATCCTTTGGAACCTTCTTCTTCAATATTTTCATTAGCTTCTCAAATCCTTTGTCAGGCACAACATTCTCTGCCTTCCACTGCAGCAATTCCAGTATGGTACCGAGCTTTGTGTTTCCATCTTCGCAATTGGGGTTCAACCCTTCAGCTTCTCCTTTTGACTTTCGCATTGCGTCCTTGCATCGACAATGACCCGGCGGAGATCATTCTCATCGGGAACATCATCTGGTTCCTCTTGATCTTCAGCAGCTTCGCCCGTTACATCATCATCGTGCACATCGTCTGGTTCCTCTTGATGTTCAGTAGCATCACCGTATTCAGGGGGCACATAGTTGTAATCGTACTCTTCTTCTTTGACGTCTTCCATCATAACCCCTATTTCTCCGTGCCTCGTCCAAACATTATAGTGTGGCATGAAACCCTTGTAAAGCAGGTGGGTGTGAAGGATTTTCCGGTCAGAGTAAGACTTCGTATTCCCACATACAGGGCATGGACAACACATAAAACCATTCTGCTTGTTTGCCTCGGCCACTTCGAGAAAATCATGCACGCCCTTAATGTACTCGGAGGTGTGTCTGTCACCTTACATCCATTGCCGGTTCATCTGCGTGCATTACATATAATTAAGTGTGTGAAAAATCATTACAGAACATCATGAATAGATAATTAAGTGACCATATTAATAGAAGTTCATCATCACATTAAAACCTAAGTACATACATAGTTCTCATCTAACAACATAAAGCTCTGCAGAGCATCTAAATTAATTAAACCATACATTGAACTATGTAAAACATTTCAATGCGAAAACAAATGCGATCATAATCGCAACCAAGGTAAAAACTGATACAACGGCATAATGATACCAAGCCTCAGTATGAATAGCATATTTTCTAATCTTTCTAATCTTCAAGCGCATTGCATCCATCTTGATCTTGTGATCATCGACGACATCCGCAACATGCAACTCCAATATCATCTTCTCCTCCTCAATTTTTCTTATTTTTTCCTTCAAGAAATTGTTTTCTTCTTCAACTAAATTTAACCTCTCGGCAATAGGGTCGGTTGGAATTTCCGGTTCAACAACCTCCTAGATAAATAAAATCTATGTCACGTTGGTCGGCATAATTTTCATAAACAATAAATGAACCAATAGTTCTGAAAAGATAATATATACCACATGCGAATCATAGAGAGGACGAGGGCCGATGGGGGCAGATACCAAAACCATCGCACTATGTAAGATGCAATAATAAAAGTAATAAAATAATACAAGTATCTATCTAAACATACAAGTAAGAATATTTTTCCTTTCAGAAAGAAGATAAGAACAAGAGGCTCACCACGGTGGTGCCAGCGATGAGATCGGTGCGGGTGATCGACGATGATGAAGACGGGGACGGGGCATGACGGACCGCTAAACCTAGACAAATATTGAGGAAAATGGAGCTTGGAGGTCGATCTTGGACAGGAGAAAGCTTAAGTAGTGTGGCTCGGGCATTCCATCGAACACCTTGTGTGCATAGGAGGTGAGCTAGAGCACCACCAAGCCCTCTCCCCCTCGGTGGCTAGAAAAAACAGAGTAGTGTGCTCTGCTCTTACGCAAGGGGGTATATATAGGCACCTCATTGGTCCCGGTTGGTGGCATGAACCGGGACTAAAGGGCAGCCTTTGGTCCCGGTTCAAGCCACCAACCGGGACCAATGGTGGTGGGCCAGGAGCGAGGCCCATTGGTCCCGGTTCGTCCCACCAACCGGGACCAAAAGGTCCAGACGAACCGGGACCAATGGCCCACATGGCCCGGCCGGCCCCCGGGGCTCACAAACCAGGTCCAACGCCACCATGGGTCCCGGTTCTGGAATGAACCGGGACTAATGGGCTGACCCGGCATGGACCTTTGCCCCCTTTTCTACTAGTGTAGGGGTTGGCATGCACGGCACACGGCGGTGGCGCAGATGCGCGTGTAGGCTGGTCGCCGGCATGCGTGGAAGTGTGTGGCCTATAGATCTCGCGGGTTGGGTGTCTTGGCGAGGTCGGGCGTGCCACAACCGCCGCATACTTGCGACTCACGGTGCTGGTGTGGCCTGGCTTCAACTTTGAGGGAGGGTATCGGCTGGCGACTGTTGACCTAGATGTGAATCTGGTAGCGGCCTACTCGTCAGCGTCACAGGAAGCTGAGTGCGGCCGACCCATGGACCTGAAGGAGGTGAATGCCTCACTGAGGCAGAGAGGGATCAGCTGATCGACAAGAAGGTTGATCTCTTCGATAAGACTCTTAGGCTGTGGGACCAGAGGGATCAGCACATCGAGGAGAGGGATCAGCTGAAGACGTAGAGAAAGCTCCTCAGGGACAAGGGGAATGAACCCAAGATGGATAGGTCTCATTTTTTAAAAGGGAATGAGAACAATAGCTAGGTAGAAGATTCGACAATTGAAGGCGATCCTTGATCAAGAAATGTGATCAACCACCTAGGCTAGCTACGGATGATGTAGTTTTGTTGAACAGTTTGTGAAGTTGCACTAGTCTAGTTCTTGAACTACTAACTTTTATGTAGTTTGTTACGTTGATGAGTACCGACCTAGTTTCGTTCTTCAATAGTAGTATATATTAAATTAGTTGATGGTTTATATAACTGGCTATATTTTTTATAAGTGAAAAATCAATTTGGTGGGGTTGGGACAACAAGGCCTATGAGTGATAACTGACACTTACCGCAAGCATTGTCCAGGCGGCATGCCATCAGTATTTAAAATGCCGCTGACGAGTGCTTCAACGCCACCAGTATATCCTGTCACCGGCGCCATATGGCTGGCTTTGGAACCCAACGCCATAGTTAGGCATTTCCGCACTAGTCACTACAGGAATCACGGGCTATGCCTACGGTTAAACCCGTAGGCAAAGGGCCAAATCCCGTCGGCATAGGCTATGCCTACGGTCACCGTAGGCATATCCCCGTCGGCATAAATAGCGTCGGCATACCTCCCCTGCCCGTAGGCATAGAAAATTCGTAGGCATAGATCATCTATGCCTACGGTGACCGTAGACATATATACCCGTCGGCAAAAATGTTTGACGGCGCGTCTGTCAAGTGCCGTACGCACACGCGCACACCTCAGATGCCGACACGTGTCAACTATAAGCCGACGGTTAAACCACAGGCATACATCATATTCATGCCTACCGTTTTACCGTAGGCGTATATTGGACACGTGGCGGCACCTGACGCGCCTTCATCCGCATGTCTATGCCTACGGTTGGCATACATCTGATATATGCCTACCATTTAACCATAGCCATAGGTGACGTATGCCTATGGTTTACCCGTAGGCATAGATGACACGTGTCATGACCTGGTAGCTCGAGCCAGGTCTATGCCTACGGTTTAACCGTAGGCATAGTTTTGGCCAATTTTTTTATTTTTTTTGCATTGCAAATAAAATAAGCACAGTAGCAAAACCAATATATATATATTACAACATTTGCATAACAGAACTATATAGCATCATCGAATCACCTATTGAAACAAAACGTAGAGCATCAACATCAAACATAGAGCATCCACTACATAGCATAAATATAGCATGAACATGAAACATAGAGCATCCATTACATATCACATAAGCATCCACTACATATCACATAGAGCATCATATTGTCCATCACAACATCAATATCAACCATAGAGCATCATATCGAAGACCGTAGGCCGATGAGCAACACCCACCGCCAGAATCCGAAGTCCACCTCCAAATAGCTTCATCACTAGAAAATGAAGAATCACAACGGTTTAGGATGGCATTTAACATGGCATTTTCTCTAGTTCTAAGTTTGCTGCTTTGGAAATGTTATAACTATGAAAAATGCATCTTGAGAGTACGGGACTTACAAAAAGAGGGGATCCAAGGCTCGAGGTAGAACCACCACCACCTGGGTTATGAACTGGGGTCATCGGGCTCCCTAAAGCAGGAGTACCATCACAAGGAGTGTTTGATGCTTGGCCTGATCCCTACATTGTGTTGGAAAGTCACATTAAAAAGAGATCTCAAGCTATTTGTTGAAAAATGATAGGTAATGCTTGACATGTTTGGCAATGTACTAACCGGAGTCTCGTCGTCACCACGTGTCAAGAATTCCCCAATCGTTAGCATTACTGGGTTCGGCCCAGGATTGCGTGGTGCCGGTCCCATTGGTGCAATCCGAGTGCCAGATTCCATCCAAATGTACATATTCTGCATGTTAGTTGACAAAGCGAAGACGGAAGTCAAAAATAGTGAAAGCACAAAATTTAGCTAGCTTGGCTATAAATGGTGAAAACTAACAAACTTGCAATTGTTGGGCACGGTATTCCTCGGCTCAAACCCGTTTGGCTTCATGTTCAGCGAACTCTTGACGATAAGTTTTGACATACCTAGAGTAGGCCTAGAATTTGACACAATTAATCTAATCAGCATAACCATGCAGGAAAGAAATGTGTGAACCGATGAAAGGAGAGATGCTTACTTCTTCCTCTTTGGAACGACTACGGGGCCCGTCGGCATAGTTACAAGCTTTGCCGGGGATATTGTTGCCGACGGGGCCCGTCGGTTCGGATGTGCTATTTGCCGACGGCCGACATATGCCTACGGGCACCGTAGGCATAGGTCTAGGTTTGTCGACGGTCGGAATTTGCCGACGGTTTCGGTTGGGCCGTTGGCTTAGCTCGCACTATGCCTACGGGGGCCGTAGATATATCTTCAGCCGTAGGAATTTTCGATGATTCCTGTAGTGAGTGTTCTTCTCTGCAAAATTACTGGTCGTCACTATTGTCCTCTGTTTAGGTAGGGCCACAAAATTCACGAGGATCTTCATGCGGCCTCTAAATGAATGTGTCTATGACACTAATGCGTGCCAGCCGTCCGTCCTCTTCAATAGCAATGATATTTGGTGGAATAAAAGGTGAATGCTCAAAATAGAACTGTGCTATAAAAGGTGGTGGATGCCGTAATGCTACAATGTTGGGTGAGGAGGTGGTGAGAAAGAATATGAAGCATTCAACAAGGCTAAGTGTCGTCAAATGGGAGCTTACGGGTGGAGACAATTGAGAGGGCACGGTCATAGCCAGAGGTTTAGCCAGCCCACGATTGCAATTAGTTGCCGAAATTGGGAGACGACCATTGTCAAATGGAGTCACAAATGTTACGGCATCTATCTTTTTTCTCTTAGTACAAGCACAACATTTATCTTTGAGTAGGAATCGCAGGTAATGTTCCCCAATGATTGCAGGCTCGACAGCAAATCCGATTAGTGCATTCTGGCTGCTCTTGCCCTATAGTAGTCAGCGAGTGCAAATTGTTTTACGGTCGTGGGATGGGCATATGCCATAGGACGGCCATGCGGCCTATCATGGTTCGGGTCAACACCAATTTGAATTTGTAAGAATCCCTTCTAATTTCTCCCCACTCATTTCATTGGTTAATTAATTGATGGATCCGGATGAGTCTATATCCTCTGACAACCTGGTGCTAAAAAATAATAGATCACACTTATGTTTTTGAGCAAGCAACGGTTGGGGACAGCCCAACCTAAAAACTTAATTATATGTAGTATGATATTGGCTTCAGTGTGACTCATGTTCGCAAATAGCTACCATGGTTACCTAAAAACATACATACAACAATTGATTACAACGTATGCATCGGCAACTTGACGGTTGTTCAACTAGAAATATTGGGTTTTGTGAGTTACGGTGTCAACTATATTAAGAACGGTCTAATTAGTAATTGCTCCGGTAGTTCATACAATGTAATCTTTGCAGCCTACTATGAACCATGTGCCTATAAATGCAGCTATGATGTGCGCATAACAACTCAGTGGAACTGTACAACTTGGTCGTGCAATCGAGAAGGACCGTGTTGGAGATAAAAGGGATCAGGTGACTAAGAGCGTGTCATTCGTAGTTGTCCCTTTCTACAGCAGCCCTTCTATAGAAAGTACATCTATGAAAGAGTGAATCAGGCGGAAGTTGGCAATGAGAGAATCTGGCTAATAGGAATGAGAGGGATCAATAATAAATGGTTGTTGGAATAAAACATGCTTACTTGAAGCAATCATCTACTGGTTTGTGTTTTAGGCTCTTTATATACTCGTGTATCTCTACTCCTAATGGAGCAGTTGGTGAATAGTCTTCATGGTTTTTTCGTCCCACCACTTTCAACCGTTTTTTTTTCGCTGGTTTTTTTTTCATCCCCTCCCCCACCCCACCCCTCACGCAATCAAAAAAACCACCTCGCACAAAACACCTTTCCTATCGATCCCCTCAAGGAGGCGTCGCCGCCATATCTTCCTGACACAGATATGATTTTCCTAAAAAAAGAGATTGTGCTTATACGTACAGGAAACCAATCAATCATTTCCATATGCATCACACAGAGAGAAAATGGATGGAAAGTTTCTTTTAAAATTTGGGGTATGATTTTTGCATGCAATCACGAGTTATGATTTTCCTAAAAAGAGATATTGACTTTTGTCCATGGAATCAAGCATTGCCATATGCATCACCCAAAGGAACGGTGAGAAGGAAAACAAGAAAAATATGTGGTGTTTATTTCTATATTTGGGACATTGGTGCCAGCGTTTATCTCTACTCCTAATGTTTGGAAAAAAACAATTCGCCGCATATCTCATCCCAAGCCGCTACTCCTCGTCTCCGGACGAGACGCAGCCGCAGACGCCGACGCTGATCCAGGGAGACGACGCCGCGACGCCGGCGACCACCGCCGCCATCGCGGATCACCAAAACGCCACCGCCGCCGGCCGTCGCGGATCACCAGGACGACGCCTCTTTCCCCTCACTCCACCACACGCCGCCTGCCAGATCTCGCCGTGCATTGACAGCCATCGACGACCCACTCCACCCTAGCTGCCACAGCCCCGACGCTGCCACGTACCAAGCGCCGCCACAGCTGCATCGATCTAAGGTGCGACGCGTCCCATCACCACTGATCTATGATTGTGGTTCGAGACAGGTCTGCGGCACTAGCGACGGGAGGAGCCGCCTGGTTGAGAAGCTCATCCATGACGTTTGTGTCAGCCCGTGGTCGTCCGGCGTGTCAAGCCGTCGATCGGTAGTCCCAGGTCTATAGTCTCTGCAGGTACACATATCTTTTGACTGCATTCTCACCATAGTAGTAGTTCGATCTATTCTGTCGATGAACATACACGCGAGGCTGCAAGGTTGGTAGTGAGTTACGGAAACATGGTCTCCCTTACACCTTAAATTAACTACTAATACCTTCTCCTTTTTGGATTTTTTTTAAATAATCGCTGACTCAATTTCAATTGCTGATCATTTTAGTTGACCTTTTCATTAGGGTGCTTGCAGCATGGTGTGGCAAAATGGAGCAACATCACAACGCTTCTTGTCGAGCCAAAACACCGTGGAGCCGCCAGCCTGCCTGAGCCGACGTTGATCAGCGTCAACTCCGTAAGGGGAATATATGGTACGACTTTCTTAGGTTGTTAGGTTCTATATTCCCCTAGGACTTAAAAGTTTGTGACTGTAATCGAATATCCATTTCAATAAGAACTTCAGTGCTTGAGTTTTTCTTTTTCTTGACTTGTTTCAATAAGAACTTCAGTGATGATTGAGTTTGGACCCTGGGTCCCCGTCAGATTTCACTTTGCTCAAATTACTCAATCAGAACTCGTGGTATTCTACTTCTTATTGGCTCTCAATCTTCCTTCAAGGGGCATCCGATTCTTCACAAGCCGATGAAATATTTATTTTTCGCAGGTATTCATCGTCCAATTTCTCAGATTAGGAATTGAGATAAACCTCTACAAGAGGACAGAGCTTTTGTAACACTGAGTTGTGTTACTACAGGCCCAAAATAGTGTTACTAGGCAATATAGTAACACAGTTTCAAATGTGTTTCATTAGACCGTGTTACTAAGTGATGTCAACTGTCACACATAGTAAATGTTACCATATGTTCCCCTCAAAAAAAATGTTACCATATGTTAAAAAATGAGTTACTATTGGATTATAGTAACATGCATTTTATGTGTTACCAAACATGTCGGTAACACATTTTTGTAATTATAGTAACACATATAGTAACATATATTTGTAGACATAGAACATTGCTAGTAACATGTTTTTGTAACTATAGTAACACAAGTAGTAACATATATTTTTATCGTTGGAACACAAGTAGTAACATAATATCCAAATATGGTAGCACTATAATTTATGGTTGTCAACTTCACAGTAACAAATTTTGTAACTATTGTAACACTATCAGTAACACTATTATATTAATATGGCAACTTAATTATTTTTTTATTTTTTTATTATTAACCATAAAATTCAACACCCATTTTATGAAATATACATTTATTCATTAAAAACACTGTAATTGCAAAATAGTTAATTGTTTTTATATTTTGCTTGCCACGGTTAGATTGTTAGAGAAATTGAAGCACGGCAGATACACAAATTCAAAATATGAAGATATGTACTATGAATATACAATAGTGTATTACACTTACGCATTAGAATAAATAAATACAAATATTCTTAGTGCAACAGCATATCATTTATATCAATTTAACTATAGAAAACACAAGTATGGAGAATATTACACCATGGCATTTGCATAAATTCGACCAAAGAAAAAGATCTTTTGAATAATATTACACTTTTCAATCTAGCAGTGTAAACTACAACTATTGGGAAGTAAAATCTTCAAATTTTATTTGCTTCCTGTTCCAACCGAAGTATTCAGCTGCAAGTCAATTATCCTTGTTTCAAATCTGTAAAAGAAAATTGGACCCTATAGTTATGTAATTAAATATACACAAATATGATCTCGGAATATGGAAGAAAAGACTTCAACTTACAAAAGTTGAAGGCCACGCAATTAAGTATCCTGAAGAGAAAGCTTCACCAATTGTCCTGCAACCAGAAACTTCCCTTACTAACTCCTCATTATGAAGAATAGGTTCATCTATCCGCACATGGATAAATTTAGAAACTAACTCAATACCACCAGCCTTAGTAGCTGGATCAATAGTCAGAAAAGTACCATACAACGTTTTGCTTGTTGGGATATGATGAAGTCTGTAAAACTACTTTAAAAGCTATGATCATTATTAGCATTCAACAGCAATAATAATATAATTTGCATGAACAATATGATCTCTATTTTAATGGCATCCTAAAATACATGACCCCATAAAAACTAAATAAACTGGACTAGCCATCAAAGTCTAATGCCCAAGGACAACTCACTTGCTCACGCTTGGTTGAAGTTATCCTTTACTTGTAGATTTGTAACAGAAGTCAGTTTTCAAGGAGGCATGTTAGATTGGTTTGGGTCGGGAATTTGAGTACAGTAAACCCATGCCCCTTGCCGGATCTTTACGTTGATTGAAGAAGTACGCCTTTTTTTAGCGAACTGGATGTGGGCGTTCAGTTCTAGTCCCCTGCTTGTCTAGTCTTGAAAAATATTGAACTGCGCGATCCCTCATTTCCCTTGCCTACAAAGAGACAAATAGTAGATGCAATGATATTCATATCCTAGAGCTACAAAAAGCTGCAACTTCAAAACTCAAAAACACACAAACCTTACCTTTGCACATAATCAACAACAAGGTCTTGTGGTGACGATGATTTTTTGTTGAATTTGTAACTGACCGACATCATCATGCTCGCCATCCTGGTTCCATGACACAACAATGGTAAGAAATTAATATTTTTATATTCTATCTTTGTGACATGAGTGAGAGTAAGTCTAGACATAACTTTTTGGCATGAACGCGACAGATTATTAGCCTAAAAAATGTCATGTTTCATAGACAAGCGTGCCTCAACAGGTCCATTGCATTGGATTCTCTACAAACTCAAATATTAATACGAAGGTTTCAAGTGAAAAGCAATGATATAGCCATGTATTGACATTACCTTTGTTTTACCATGTAGTGTTTGTAACTGAGAAATGCCAGTATGATTTGATTGGAGATTTTCCTACAGAACTAACAAGTATGAGTAAAATATTGATATAAATGCATACAAAAGGAAGGGACAAAGAAGTCATTTACCTCTTCTATTCCATTATTCCCTTTGGCATGTTCCAAACAATTGGCAAGCTTGTTCCAAAAGGCTAGCTTTCTTCATTCCATTTTACAACTATTCTTTGCCCCTTTGGCATGTTCCAAAAAAATTGACAAGCTTGTTCTCCTGTGCTTGCGTACTTCCTTATGTAATACAAGATTAAGAAAAGTACTAATTAAGTGTCAATAAAACCATTACAAGTAAAGGCAGATTAAATAATGACATCACAAGCACAATTTAAATTGCGAATAGACATGAATTCGTAGAAGATAAATGAGGGAAGGCGAAAGGAGAATCCAGCTAGGAGAAGATTTGAGTCTTGGACAGGAAAACCAAGCAGTACAAGTTGTGGACGTCTCCTCTGCAATTTGGATCGCAGAACCAAGCAATCCGACCAAAAGAAACATGTGAATGGAGAGGGCAAAGAGGTACACAGTAGCATGCCAATGCACTATCAGCTTATCATAAATCGAAATAGAGAGAGGAGATTCAAGACCATGATCCAGCCACCCACACTCAATGCCATTGGATATAAGATGCGCCTATGAACAAAATCTTATCTAGTTTGAAAACACAACGCTCAATCGACCGATATTCATTAAAAAATCTTCTGCTGGAACTTCGAGATAACAAGTTAAAAATCGGACTAAGAATCCGGGACATTTGCGCATGCTACTTATTTTAATTTCTACCAGTTTTTGCTAGATTCATGTGTGGCACTAGGATGAGAAGGTGGTGCATTTTGTGAAGTGCACACAATGTCGTGCTCCTCGAGTTGTTGACTGACTGTGCCGATGAACATGCAGCAATTCCAACAGGACATATTGTCCTGCTCTCATGGGTGAGTACTCATGCGTGTAACATTCCTCATCTGATTTGTTTTACCCTGGTATCTTTGCTTTATTCATTAGACCAAAATTGTCCATGGTCTGCTACTAATCCTAAACTGGTGACCCATCTGTTTAGTGTTGTGGCCGTTTTGTTTGATACCCTCTCATGGTTTGCTACACGCTAATGCCTTTTTTTATGAAATCTCCAAACGCAGCAGCATGTTGCCTCATGTGCCATTCCAATAACTCAGTGAAGCAGCAGCAGCAAGGTGGCTACGGGGTGAGAAATCAGAGAAACGTACGAGTGAAAGGTTCAGAGGTTAAAGAATCAGATGGATGAAAGTACTAGTACAGAGGTGAAACACTTAGATGGATGAACAAGTACAAGTACTGAGATTACAGCTTGCTCCCGACCCAAATAAGGAATTCGTAGCAGGCAGATCTGAGAAGGGGTGGGCGTTCAGATCCATACCAAACACGAGATCGTACAACTTCAGGATGCAGGTGCCGAAGCTGGGGATCGACGAGGCCGTCGCCGCAGCAATCCAATTGGCGCCGTGGTAGGTTGAGGAAGCGGTAGACCGATCCGGGGGTTGAGGTGGGTGGGGGCGCGGGTGCTGGGAGGGGCTACAGGCGGCGGCGCGCTGGGCGTTCGAGGGCGGCGACGTAGCCGCCGAATAGGGGGCGTGCTGGGCGTTTGAGGGCAGAGAGATAGCGGCTGGGCTGGATGTAGATCGGATTTGAGACCCAGTTTATTTAGCCTTTTGTTGGTTATAATTGGAGGGAAAAGTAAGTGCGAATATTAGAGATTTAGCGCCAGCAGAAAAAATCAAGGGAAATCTGGAGGGAAATTGTTTTGGAAGAACCGGGACACTGTTACATATAGCTATTCGTTTGGCATGAAAATTATCTTAAATGTTTTTTTTACATAAAAAATGGAGCATATTTTAGTATTTATCTGTTATTGAGAGGGAATAGATATAGTTAAATAGTAATCGGATACTGTCTTTGGAGGCCGAGCTCCATGGAGCTCGGTTTTGAAAAATTGGAATTTTGTCTACATTTCCAAAAATTCTTGAAAAAAACATACATATACATGAAGGCATAACATGTGTGGCTGGGGTTCAACCCCGTGCACCTTGGGCCTCAATTTCGATGTCTTCAGCCAACAAAATCAATGAAGAACACCGGAAATTTCTGGAAACCGTCACCACCACGCGAATCTGCAGTAGACGACACAAAACTATACAAGACGCTCCTCACTCGCTTCTCAACGCCTGTTGGAGAATAAGCATTGGCCATAATAGACCAGCATAAAGTTATGATTTGCATTCTCATGTGTATTTACATAACATGTGCAATATAACATATAACAGAGTCTCATGGGAGTGCAGGGGAGGGTCTGCCATGGATACTAGAGCTGTTGTGACTCGGATATCCTGATGTGGAACGATGGGCACGCCGGTGTTGTCATGACAATCGGCGGTCAGTTGCCGGAGCAGCGACGATGGCGATGTTGTTGTCGTGACCAATGCGCAGCGTTGCCGCGTCCTTGGGGAGCGATGTCGCTGCTGCGATGGGAGCGACACTGCTCCCGGAGGGCGGCGGTGATTCAGAATCGACATTTGCTTTTATATTCACCGAGTTGTGTTGTGATAAAATTGATGAGGCGGAATTAAGACATTTAGGTGATGAATTTTAATTTGAGCGAAAAGAGGACGTGTGTTGTGTACCCTTGCTTACAAGAGATCAAACTATAAGTTTAATTGTGATGTTGTCTGGTCAAGGTACTTTAAGCCTGAGGTTACGATCCAGTTGATATAAAAAACATTGAGGTTGATGACGACTCATGATATTCATTTGTGTCCTTGATCTGTTACCCCGCCGGCCAAATGGAGCATATGCTTCTCTACCACGCGAGAGCTAGCGACACCCAGAACATCTGCGACGATGGTTGTACTAACCACAGATGATGGTGAACATTGGTAGTGATCGGAATAGACCTCGACGAAACTATCATAGATGACTCCTTGTTGCGGTGTCGTCATAGCTCTGGCTAGCGTTGGACAATATGGAACCACACCAACTCCCAACAAAAGAAACTATTCTATTGCTCATGAAGAATGATGTAGCAACGCATATGGTAGAACAATGGACATCCGAAGCAACCTTCAAATAACTTGGGAACGATGGATCTGAGAGGCTGACACATCGATCCAGTCTCCTCCTTCCTTCCCCTACATGGCAACAGGCCGACAAGAATATGGGGAGATCTTGCTCCTGATCGGTAGCCTCGACCAAGATCATGTGATTCCCATGCGAGTGCCCATGAGAGCTACGATCGGCATGGGATAAAGTTGTGACCATTGTGGTGGGTGACTTTGGATGGGCGCTGAAAACACATGTGGTGGTGCTACAAAGTGGTGTCGACGGGATGCTTGAGATGTGACCGACCACCGACAATGTTGCAATGACAGTGATGCGAGAGGGTGACAGTCGGTTGCCACAACAGCAACGATGGGCGCGATGATGTTGCAGTGACCAGTGTCGCTACGTGATCCTATGACCCAAGAGGTAACAGATTGACTTTACACCGGCCAGTCGAGTCCACTAACAGAAGACGGACAGCCGTCGGGAGTATGGGACATCGCAGCCGCCCCACTATTACCTTGGATTATAGTTTGAGAAAAGGACAGGACCGAGAAAAACTGGAACTAGTGATATTGGCAGTTGGCTAATCTTCATGGACCGTTCTGTGCATGATTTTTTTTGGTAAAAGCGAGCGAACCGGCGGAAAGGCCCCAAAACGAGCGAACCGGTCCAAAAGCCCATCGTCTGATTTATTTTCGTGTGGATAAGGGGTTTTCCCCGAATAGGTGCACATTCGCCCCCTTCCGCCGCCGCCCCTTCCACTATAGGGCACCACCGCCCTTCCGCCGCCGCCCTTCCACGGCATGGCGACGCTGCCCCGCGCTGCCAGGAGCCCAGGACGGACACTCCGATGCCTCCTCGTGCGGCCGCACCACCGCTGTGCTGCGTGATGGTCAAGCGACCCCAGCCGTCCACGGGACGCCATCGCCGCCGCGTGGTCTCCAGCGTCCAGCCGTCCAGCCCGCTGCAGGTCCAGCTACTCCAGCCCTCCCTCTGATACACACTGTGGACCAGGAGGTCCAGCTAGCGGACCAGGAAGACGGATGGTCGCCTTCCTCCGCTCCTGACAAGGACGACCGATGGTCGCCTTCCTCCGCTCCCGACCAGGACGCCCCGACCACCGATGCTGGTAATATGATATCTTTCTTCTCCACTCTGATTACCAATTCTTCTATTCTATCCAAGCATCCATATGGGATATGTCAAATTGTGAATTTTGTGAACTAGAACTACTAAACTGTGTTACTTTTGTTGGCCTGATGACAATAGTTGATAAAGAATTAGAGAGATTAGGGAAAAAAATTATGTCCTTGCATTGATGTTTTTGGTTGTTGTGAGCTTGCAAGTACATTCAATGTACTGACCTGGCGTGTCATGCCAGATTGCAGGTGATGCCTTGATTGCTTGATTGCTTGTCGTGTTTTCTGTTCGTGCGAGCTAGATCGTGTCCCAGCCAGAGTCCCTGTAGAGTGGAGTTCACTACCTTCATTGTTGTGCCGCTGCTAGAAGATTTCCGCTGCTACGAGTTGTTCCACTGCTAGCATAGAGCAAGTGTGGTATTGTAGGCATAGTGTCTCCATGCTGATGTGAAACTTTGTAACATCAGACCTTTGTATCTATTCTTGTAATAAGAGCTGATTTGTTCTATGTCAAGAAATGATGTATTCCAGAGACTTCTCCTCGATGTCTGGGCTGGAATACAGGGCATTCTGGTTTCTTTGAGCCAGGGTGCCACAGGCTTGGTATCAGAGTAGGTCTGGCTATAGGACGCCCTAGTCAGCACAAGAAACCGGTAGAAATCATTAGTATAGAGTCTGGCTTGTTTATTGCATTTGGTTGATGCATTTGTTTGTTGCATAGCATGCATATAGCCTTAGTATTTGTGATAACGGTTTATCTAGTGAGTGTAGCTGGCATCAGTTCAGATCCACTATAGCTCAACCTTTGCATTTCTCCAGTTCCTTTTTATTTTGGTGTTTGGTGTCATTTCTGCCCTAGTAGAGTGATGTCAAGTGATCCCGACACTGTTTGCAAAAATGGTGCTCAGGTATCGCGCTGTTGTCTTTCTTTCAGTTCCGTCTATTGTTTCGGTGATGAACATGCTTCTATCCCGGATCGTTCTTTTATTTTGTCATGTTGGCAACCCTTAATGATCTTAGTTATCAAGAAAGGGCAATGTCAGCGGCCTCAGTTTTTCCCCGCTATCCTATTTCTTGGACGAGTACGGATCTTTTTCCGTCCACTTGATAATAATGTGGTTGCGACCTTCGTGTCCCACTACATGGTTATCGAGTGCGTCCTCGCCTCCGAGCGAGTCCAGGTTGCTACCTGGCTAAGCTAGCACTTGGTGTAGCGCTATTTACACCAATTTTTCAACACATTTATTCATCCTCGTGCACATCGTCACAGCATGCTAGATCGTACAACCGGAGATCCCGCGAGATTTGTGTTCTTAAGTAGGCATGCATATTGTGTGACTAGAAGTAATATGTGACATTGATTGTGTGTGAATTGATTGTTGTTGTGTGCTTTTGTTTAGTTGAGTTTTCTTTTGCTTCTTTCATTTTGGGCCCCGGTGTTACAATATTCTTCCCCTATAAAGGGTTGCTCATCAACTGACACCGGACTCGAAGAAGTAATAAGGATTTCAAATATTTTCAGACAGAGGTATGGATCATATACAAAATTTTGGCTCAGCAATGCATGATGCCTGAAATATGTTATCATCCGAAATAAAGTCAGAATGTGATATGCTTGAGGAAGACAGTCAAAACACTTTTCTCATGCAAATAATCAGCATCAGAATATTATGGGCATGTGTATGGATTTCAGTCTGCATACCAGTATGAAGTTTTGGATATAAGAAACCCAGTATTATTCCACATGCCATCGGAAGAAATTTATGAGGCAAGGCTCCTCAATTTTTCCTCAGCATGATATGTGAACAATTTCCGGCCCACGATACCCAGTCTTTCACAGCAAGACACCTCAGTAAAGGCTTCTGACAGACGGAAATGATTTTTTCTCAACAAGCAAATCCGAGGAGAAGCTTCTTAAGTATGGAACTCAGGCTTCTCCAGCGCAATAATCATACCAAGCTTCATGTGTAAGCTATAGAGCCTTCTTCTGCACGATACCCAGACAAAATATTTGGGCAGAAGTTAACAAGTCCTCCTGAGCAAGCTACTCGGATGGCCTCTCTCGTAAGCCATTCAGTCTGCATCAGTACCACACCATGCACCATCCTAAGAGATTATATGATGAGTTGCCAAGGTATGGCCGTACCGCTCAAGGACCAGACTTGCAATAATTTTGTCAGAGGTAAAATTCAGTTAAAACATATGCCTACCGCAAAGATCGAGTGTTTGGTGGAATATGCTTCTTATATATGGTGAGCATGCATCCCTAGTCATATTAGTAATTCATACGAGATGCGGCAAAGATCCAGCAGATATACCTAAGGAAAGTAAGGACCCCACAACCTCCCGAGTTAGGAAAAGGAAAATAAGCAGAGATACATCTCATGAATTACAAGGATCAACAATATCTGGAGATGACATCACAGAATCAACATTCTTGACAATGGTCACCAAAGGCATTATTCCCGCACCAGACAAGGTGATATCATGAAACCTTGTCACCTTCTTGTATGATGGGCCTCAACAATGAGCTCCGTACAGTTACAAACCCCGGGTATATGTCATATGTGTGTGGACCCAGTTCAGGAAAACAAGCACAAGGAATAATGTCAAAAATATTGCACTCATCACGTCCATGGTCATACAAAAAAATCAAGGACGGGTGTGCCAAGCTATTTCAGCAAGGTATCCTGACAAGGACGGGTGTGGCCAAGCTAATTTAGCAAGGATGAGACTGACAACAAAGTATGATGATTTTTGGACGACCATCAGGGTCTGGATACCCAAGTCAGTTGGAGGCCATTATTCCATATGGATCCCCAAAGGCATACTCTCAAGGGCCTACTCTATTTTACAAGGATTTTCATATCCCGCTGACTCGCTTGACACGGTTAGCGTGGAATATCCAAGTCTGTTCTGTCAGAACCAAGATTTCTTTGCAAACTCCACAGTTTGACTTCAGCGGCAGCATGGAAGCATATCACAACCTATTACCATAGATGGGTATATCGACCACACGAGAAAATTCAAAAGTCAAACAATCAGCTCAGACCCGGTATACTCACCGACGGAATCAAGTATATGATCAGTTTGTCAGGAAAAGCATTTGTCCGTCAGCCACCTGTCGGGCCAGTCTCAAGCTGTAAATATTTGAAGTATGACACACCTATAACTCCACACACTGTTATATTGCTCACGACAGAAGGCAGTAAAATCTTTGGTACATATCTCATGCTCGAGCCAAAGAAATAAATCAAGATAAATCAGTGCCACCTATGAGCAGTCAGATCCCGTCAGAAGAGGGCCATGATAATTCTCCGCATTTATTGAAACCAGAAGGCCTTCATTTATTTGAAGCAACCCCATGACAGAAGTAAAAAGGTTTCATGACCAAAGGAAAATCTATGCTCGGATCCATTGGATATCACCACAGATATGAGAAAATTCACGTCGGTAAAAGGATTTGGTATCCTGGCTACAATCCCAGGAACATCATAAATAGTACCTGCAACTCCTACTTTGACCACTTCGCATATTGGCTTTATATTATCTACGAGCAAAAACCCGTCAGAATTTGGGGAAAGGTGAAGCAAGAACACCCGAGAGCAAGGTAAGTTGATCATCTGAAATTCTTGGGGGAACAATAAATAAAGGAAAAAGGATACCTGAGTTGGAAACGGTGTCCTCAAGTCATACTTGTTCCCCGAGCAACTAAATCTCGAGGACGAGATTTTTTTAAGTGGGTAAGGATTGTAACAGCCAGGATTTTGGTCTTTTCATTTTCTTTTTCTTTATTTGGTTTTGCTCTGTTTTTCTTTTTGGAGTGGTTCTGTGGCCTTGCCACCTGGGAAATCATACTCATTCCCCCTCCCAAGTGGCTAATCATTCTCAAAACCTTGCCAAGATCATGTCACTTCACTTCTTGACCAAACCCTAAACTCTTTTTCTAGGGAAAATTCCTTTTTTATTAAAGGAATAACCCTATCTGCCCTAGGTTGTGAAGAAACCTATATTTCTGTCCATCCAAAAAGCCCAATTAATTCTCATAATTCCTTTGGGTCATATGTTGCTCAAATATGCCCAAACTTTTCTGTCCTAGTCCAAGAATAATTCCCCAATAATCACTCTTCCTTTCTGCCCTAAATGGCACTTTGTGAAGGAAGTGTCATTTATATTTTTCCTAGTGGCTCCCAACCTTTTTGGGCATGCTTATATGTCCAAATAATTGCCTCATGCACAAGTTCAACTTTATTTGCCTAGCCAATCTTCCTCAGTGAATTTTCAAAGTTTCTGCCAGACAGAAGGCTTTGTGAGTATCCAAATGAGTTGAACTTTTGCACACTCCTTAGTGTGCTCATATTAACCCCCTCCACCCATTTGCAGCCCCATCCAATCATCTATGCGAGCATAGGACCAAATCTTTGATTCTGGCAATATTTTCAGGTTGTGAAGCAAGTGCATTTTATATTGCTTCAAAAATTCTGATAAATTACCAGATCATTCTTATACCCATAAAACATATCTCCAACCAATATGGCATCATTTCATTGAGCCATTTGATCACCAAAATTATTCCAAATTTCTGGATAGAAATTATGTTTGTGAAGAAAGTACCATTTTGGTGAACCCATTTGGTATGAGCTTTTTACAGCATCATCAACTATCCATATCATCATGATCTACCCATTTAGGTCACAAGTGGTCACTCCAAGTGAGTGCATCATCTTAATTTAGTTCCTGACCAGATTTGGCAGTTGTAAAGTAACTATATTAAATCTTGGTTCAAATCCCCTCAAAACCCACAGGACCTTAGTCCTTCCTAATTTAAACATCCCAGGCAACACCATTGACCCCAATCAAGTTCCTGTTGATCACTAGTGCACGGCTAAGTTTACCGCAGTAAACATCAGAGCTTAGTTACCATTTAGCCATAGCACCCCAGATTAATCCATGGTCTCATAAATGCTCCACCCTGGAAGGACTAGCTCCCAGACATAGTTTGCCATCCTCTACAGCCCTCCTTTGCGTTGTCTCGTGGTGACCGCGCAGTGCTATGTGCACAGTGGCCGCGTCCACTGGTTGTTTGTGCTTCGGCACCACTCCCCCTCATCGTGTTAGAGCTTGTGAGCATGTCTAGTGGCTGCATCTCATCATCGTTGTTCCCATGGACCCCTCTCCAACTCCGGCAGCTTCCTTACCGACGCAAACCACCGTGTGCCCACGGACGTATAGTGGGGATTTGGCTCTGCTCGTCGCCATCATCATCCTCCCAGTGCTCCCTTGGCCGCCTCTTCCCCATGAGACTCCCCCTGTGCATCCTCCGTGGCCTACCCCCGAGCTCATGCATGCGAGCACGCATCTGCGGCGCTGGACATGCGTTTGCGGCGGTGCCAGCTCGACCTCCTCCCCCGCTGGCTATTTAAGCCACTCCCGAGCCCATCCGAGCTCTCCATCGACCTCTCCACCTTCCTCAGGTCCTGCCTAGCCACTTGCCCGAGCCTTGGGGTCCCTCCTCGCTGGAAACCATCGCCATGGCCGCTGCTCGGTTCTGGCTAAATTCCGACACTGTCGAGCTCGTCCACTCCTCTCACCACCACCATTAGCCTCCTCCACCTGCTAGACCTCCCCCCGTGCATTCCCTCCCCTCCGGTGGCCATCTACCATGAGCTCCCCATCGACCGTAGAACACCGTCCGCCGCGGCTGGCCTCCCGCTCAGCCCAGCCCATCCCCGCGGCTGCGTCTTGCCTGGACGGGACTGCCTCGCTCCCCTAAGCATGCGGGTGGTCCAGGCCCCACATTTGGTGGCCTACGGCACCGGCAACCGTCGCCGGAGCTCGCCCCGTCCTCTGCTCCACGGGTGGGTGAGCGGTTGAAAACAACGACCGCGCCCGAGGACCCCACCTGCCCACGGGCCTCGCCAGTCAGTCCCTGAGGCGTTGACCTGGAGTGGCTGACGTGGATAAGTGGCGGACCCCGCCTGTAAGTCTCATGTGTTGAACCGAGCTGCTGAGGTGGATAAGTGCACTAGTAGAAAAAAGGGCAAATCTGAGACACATTAGTGCCAGTTTGATTTTGAGCCAGCACTAATACGGCTAGCCGGCCGGTCTCATTAGCACCGGTTCATGGCGAACCTTTAGCACCGGTTCGTGGCACGGACCGGTACTAAAGAGAGTGGTGGCAGGATGTTGTCAGTCCGGGGCCCGTCCAGCACCTTTAGCACCGGTTCGTGCCACGAACCGGTACTAAATGTCGATGTACATAAACCCTTCGTCCACCCAAGCCACTCTGTTCTTCCCCTTTCCCCTCACTTTCCTCTGTTCTTCCTGTCTCTTCCTCGAGCTCCTCACAAATTTTGCACAAAATTTGTCAAGATTTGAAGGCCCCCATCCATTCAAATGATCACAAAGGTTAGCAACTTTGTCCTTTCAACTCTCATTGCTAGATTAGCTCTTGCAATGCTTTGTATAGTTATTAATTTGGGAGGAATTATATTTGCTAGTATTTGATTTATATGCAATTTGAGGTCAAAAATAACACTTAGTTTGCATATGTAGGTGTGGTTTACTTAGTGCCTTCTAAATCTCCATCATAACCACCGTCGATCGCCTGCACCGTCCCGTCGCCGGCACCACCTTGTGGTGAGGCTCTTGTTCATGAATATTTTACATTACCAAACTGATGTTTGTGTGATTTGGATATAGAGTTACTCGTATAATTGTCTTACCCGTACGTTGTTTGTTATACATAGTGCCATGGTTTTGATATCCGTCCCCGTTGGCCCTCGTCCTTGTTATGATTCGAATGTGGTATATTCTCTTTTAAAACTAGTTGTTGCATTTCGTGTTTATGACAAATTATGCCCATCAAGTTGACATAGATATTTTTATCTAGGAGGTATGTGAACCAGATATTTTAAAACTAGTTGAACATGGTAAATTATATTTCAGTTTTATTGTGTTGCTATTTGGTGTTCTGATATTATGAGGAAGACTTGTTTGAGACTATGAGAAAGACTTTTTTTTTACGAATGACTATGAGAAAGACTTACATTTGATTGAGTACTGATTCAGGTTTGCTATTTAGTGTTGGTGATGTGATGAAGTTTATGGTGATACGGTGATTTATATCTCATTTTGTCCTTTTTGTGACAGAGAACTAGAGATTATTAGTGTATATGATGAGCGATGCTGCTCTTCTGCTGCAGGTACGTGAACAGGGGCGGCGTTGACAACATTGGCCTCCTCCAGCAGCCAATCTTCGCCCCGCTCCTGCTCCGAGCTCCTTTAGCAACCTCACCACCTCGCCTGCTGCCTGCTTCGTGCTCAGCTCGCCTACGAGATGTTCGATCAATTGACCAAATCGAGCCAAGCCAAGTCTGCCTCTCTTGCCTGGGCATGGACGACGGTCAGGTACTTACCATCATCAAGTAGTCGAGTACCAGAAGCGATGCTGACAGAGAGGAAGAGGCTACATAAGGATTCTTGTGTCCCAAAAGGTATGTTCCTTTTTGCCTATTCATGTTCCATGCATTACCTGGCTCACGGTGTCCAGTCAACTCAGCTCACAGTGATCAATAATTGATCAATATTAACACGATTTAATTTTCAATTTAAAGCGGAGCCTACTAGATTATTGGATGTTTGGATGGTCGATATATGTCACTCTCTGACTCTCAGTTCATTCTATCTTTGCGTTTTTTTACTATAATGTTTCTATCACGGCGAAGCAAAAGAACGTGGAATTAGTGATGGCCAAACTTTAAAATGCTTTGCAGCATTAGGGTTGTTATTACAGTCCATATATGTATTGAAAATAACCTGACTCTTCTGATCTATAATGAACTTCTGCTCATGCGCTTCAGTGAATCTTATTTTGCAGGAAATTTTGCAAGTGGAGGTGAAGGATTGTTCTAAACTGGCTGATGAAGCTATGCGTTCTTTTAGTGGACTTTTATATGTTTGCATAGTTTTTGCTCTTCAAACATGAAGCTTAGATAATTTCAGAAAATTGTTACTAAGTTAAGTTCATGTATGACAGATTGTCATTGGAGATAGATACACTTTATGTTAGATTTACCATCTTGTAAACTAAGCTTATGTTGTTAGAAATTGACGTTTTGATTAATTTGGGTTTTTTGTTTCGTGTCAAAACCTGGTCGTCTTATTCAATGGTTTCTTCTTTGTCGTTGTAAACCAGCATTTGTGTGTGTGACTTCTGTGGCTTGCACTTGCAGCTAGGTGCTAGGCGTTGTGCGTGTGTGATTTTTGTGCTTGCACTTACAGCTGGCCCCTAGCCATCTTGCCACCCGGTCAACTAGGCGATGTACACTGCCTAACAACTGCTTGTTTGCTTACTGCTACGGACAATTCTTGTGTTCTGCTGGTTGGAGTGTGTGGGTGTTCTTCTGAAAAAATGTTGTACTGGCTGGAGTGTGTCCGTGTTCTTCTGAAAAAAAAATTACTAGCACTGGAACAATGTTCTTTTTTCGGTTTCATGCTAGTACAATACTGGTCTACTAGACTGTTGTTTAGTGGTTGATTGATGCTATAGTTGTACGGCTCTACAATTCTTATGCCTACTTTAAAAAATCGGACTGACAGTTGAACCGTTGAGGCTACCGGTTTAGGTTTTTATCGGTCGGACTGCCGGTTCAACTCATTCAGTGACAAAAAACTGGAATATTTAAGTTATTTAGAAAGAATTGACCTCTAATCAAATGAATCATTTATTGGTTTTAATCCACTATTGAATCACAAACTGTGGCTAGCCTAGTTGTTAGGGGTGTTCGACGTGCGGTGCCTGAAGGTCAATGGTTCAATTCCTAGTTTACACATGATTTTCTTGTCATTTTATTACTGGCTTTTTGCTAAAGACTGACGCACCTAAAAAAACCGAATGAGGCCTCGATTCCGGGTTTTAGTCGGACCAGTACAGTTTTTAAAACTATGTTCAAAAGTGCACTCGTTTGCTGTTGGTCTTCCACCCCTTCGTGAGTAACGGCGTTAAATTGTTAATTTCACATGATCATTTTAAAGTGTGCATTTGCATTTATGGTCATCAAGTCATCCAAAAAACCGCGTAGAAGTATGGTTAATATGATATTCACTGCAACCATGTCGAAATAGTTCCGTACGAGTATTTAGTACGAAACTATATTGTTTTTGTACCATATTGCCCAAAAAATGAAAACTTTATTTGCCAATATAAAAAGGTATTTATAAAAAAACACGTTGGCAAGTGGGCTCTGTGTGTGAACGTATTGGTGATCTCTGTATATAGTTGATTTTAGTATTTCCATTTCCCCATATAATATAACTTGTAACACTATGATCAACTAATGATTATGTGTTACTAATCGTCAAGTTCGTAACTATGCCACCAACACATACTTATGTTACTACATGAAAACAGTAACACAATGATACTAACACATATTTATATCACTACTGGAATCAGCTACTTTGCCATTTGCCAGCTCTTTGCCATCAACTACCCGAAAGCAGACGACAAAGAACTGGCTGATGGCAAAGAATGTCTTTGCCATCAACCAGTTCTTTGCCGTCGGCTAGCAGACGTCAAAGAAGGGGGGGCCCACTGAGGAGCTGCTTAAAAAATATTTAACGGTCCCCCTCTTTGCCGTCTGCTAGCGGACGGTAAAGAGCAAAAAAGCGGAGAAACAAAGAGGGCGGACGGCAAACATTTAACATATCTAACGGCGCGCCCACCCCTCCCCTCTCTCTTTGTTTCTCTCCCTTCCCCCACACGCTCGCCGCCGCCCCCACCACTCGCCGCCGCACGGTCGCCCCACCGCCCCACCGCCCCACCGGCCCACCGCCCTGTCGCCCCCGCCGCC
>NC_057795.1:38323572-38339991 GCF_018294505.1 Triticum aestivum
CACGGCACCCCGACACCGACACGACACCCCGACCCCCGACACCTCCCAAAAAGGTGTTTTTTGGCCTTCCAGAGGCCGACGGGGTCATATATTTGTGAATTATTAGTTAGGTCATATATTTTTCGATTTTGTTATGAAAAACATCATATATAATTGTGTTGATCGGGTAGTTTTAAATGTGCAGTTGTTTCATCGCTGCGAGGTTTGGTGTTCGACGACCTCGCCGTGCATTTGACGAGCTCTGCCCCTTCGTTTGTGGGTGAGCAAAAATGACATGTCCTCCTCCCCCATTAATTATTTGATCTATTCCGATGAAACATGATAGCTAGCTATATATGTGTCTTGAATCATCAGTATGCGTAACCAATATGTGTCTCCCGTTCGAAAGCTTCATAGTTATAAATATGCATGCATGTGCATATTTATAACCTTGATTCTTTTGAATTGTCCAACACTATCCAAACAGCCCGAGTATGTGTAGATTGGGTTCGTTTTCCCATATGCTTTGTTCCGGATCCGACGCATAAATTTCGTTAGTGCCTCCCCTGTTGTTCTCCGGATACACGTTCTCTGTGTTTATTGCAGAGACATGTATCAGGAGAACAGCGGGGAGGTGCTGCCGAAATTTTGCATCGGATCCGGAGCATACCATGGGAAATGAACCCAATCTACACATACACGGGTGGGATTAGGACCTATCATTACCTATTAGAGTGTAGGTTGCATGGACGTAATAAAATTGACAAAGTAGATCAACTGATGAATATATACATGGTGAATTACATATATAATTGTTGTGTGTCCAGTAGCTCTGAAAGTCAAGATGAGTGATCGTGCGTGGATGTATACCGGTCAGACTGGTCAGAACAAACGGAGCGCTGAATGGTTCACAAAAACCAAGGGGTTTGTGCAAGCCGCATTTGCAAATGGCCAAAAGAAAACCTGGTGCCCCTGTTTACGGTGCGGCAATTGGGAAAAGAGGACAGAGGCTGAAATGGGCAAACACCTGCAGAAGAGTGGTTTTATGCCCGATTATACGGTGTGGACATTTCATGGTGAGTCTTCCCAACGTGACCGAGCTGAGGTGGATCATCGTCGCACCGATGAGCATGGTACCAGGATGGAAAACATGGTGCAAGACTATGATGATGCCCGGGATTCGGACGAGGAGATGGAGGAATCTGCAAAGGCCTTCAATGAAATGTTGGAGTCTTCAAAATGTCCGCTCCACGAGCACACTGAGCTTTGTCAGTTGGATGCCATCTCACAAGTAATGGCTCTGAAGGCTCAGTTCAACTTGGGCAGAGAATGCTATGACGCAATTATGACAGTATTTGGACGCTATCTACCCAAAGGCCATGTAATGCCTGCAAACCTGTACCAGTCGGACAAAATCCTCCGTGCACTGAAGATGCCCTATGAGAAGATACATGCATGTGAGAAAGGATGTGCCTTATTTAGGCTTGACTATGCGGACTTGAACTATTGTCACATTTGCAAGTCTTCTAGGTATATTGTGGTAGACAACGGTATGGGTGAGAAGACACAGACCAAAATCCCCGTTAGTGTTCTTTGGTATATGCCAATCGTACCAAGACTTCAACTTCTTTTCATGGTCGAAGAGACGGACAGACAGATGACATGGCACAAAACAGGCAAAAGAACCGAACTAGATACAGATGGGAATCTGATGATGGTACACACATCGGATGCTGTTGCGTGGAAAAAGTTTGATGAATTACATGCTGACAAAGCGGCAGATCCGAGGCATCCTCGAGTCGGCATCAGCACGGATGGGTTCAGTGTGTTTGGTATGACGGCAACCCAATACAGTTGTTGGCCCGTATTTGTCTTTCCACTCAATCTCCCCCCAGACAGATTATGCAAAGAAAGAACATTTTCCTGACGTTGATAATTCCAGGGCCCAACTATCCGGGGAAAAATATGAATGTGTACATGCAGCCGCTTAAGGACGAATTGCAAGAAGCCTGGGATAATGGGTTCAAGACATACGACGCCTATAGCAAACGGAACTTCATAATGCGTGTCTGGTACATGTACTCAATGCATCACTTGCCGGCGTATGCGCTATTTGTTGGCTGGTGTGCGCATGGAAGGTTCCCGTGCCCCACATGCAAGGGAGCTCTTGAGTTTCGTTGGCTTTAGGCCGGTCGCAAGTTTTCTTGCTTCGACATGCATAGACAGTTCCTGGATCCTCGCCATAAGTTCAGGAAAGACAAGAAGAACTTCATCAGAGGTAGAGTTGTCAAAAACTCTGCACCACCTACATTGACAGGCCAATAGACCCTGGATCAGTCAAACGCTCTCGAGCCAGATCCACAGCGTCCAGGGTACTTCAAGGGGTATAATACTAAGCACGCGTGGACTCAAAAAACATGCTTATGGGATCTGCCTTACTTCAAAGACCTCCTTTGCCCACACAACATCGACGTGATGCACACTGAGAAGAATATCGCCAAGGCACTTTTTGGTACATTGTTCAGCATAAATGGGAAGTCAAAGGATAATACTAAGGCAAGAGTCGATCTAGAGGCGCTATGTGATAGGCCGTTACAAAACATGAAAGAACCGAAAGGAAAGCAGAACTGGATGAAGCCAACGGAATGGTTCAATCTTGGAAGGCCAGCTATGAGGGAAATTATCTTGTGGGTGCAACAACAGTTGATGTTCCCTGATGGGTATGCAGCGAATCTAAAGAGGGGAGCAAATCTTGATAAATTGAAGATATTTGGTCTCAAGAGTCATGATTGGCACATATGGATTGAGCGGGTAATGCCGGTGATGTTGCGTGGCTTCATCCCTAAGGATGAATGGCTAGTACTGGCAGAACTCAGCTATTTCTTCCGTGTTCTTTGTGCGAAAGAATTATCGCCTGGCGTGGTAGAAGAAATGGAAGAGTTGGCGCCGGAGTTGATCTGCAAGTTAGAGAAGATCTTTCCACCGGGCTTCTTTAATCCAATGCAGCATTTGATTTTGCATCTCCCGACCGAGGCAAGATTGGCGCGGCCCGTGCAAAATCATTGGTGCTACCCAACTGAGAGGATGCAGAAGACGCTTCGAGAAAAATGTAAACATAAACGTAGAATTGAAGCATCGATGGCTGAGGCATTCATCACAGAGGAGGCGGCAAACTTCGTAACAGCACACTAGGAAGCCAAAAATCGTCATTTGCATAATCCGAAGCCTCGCTACAATGCTGACGACCCTAAAAAGGGTGGATCCAACCTCAGCCTATTCAAAGGGAATCTCGCACCAGCTAGTGTTTCACATCCAGTATCTTTGGATAACGAAGAATGGCGGACCATTTCGTTGTATATCTTCAACAACCTGATAGAAGTGCGGCCGTACATCGAGTAAGTTCTCGGTACATTGTTTCGCAACTTCTATTTCCTTTGAACTGCTCTTAATCCTGGATATGTCATACAGTTGATACGTCGCCATATTCTCGTATGGAGCGGAGATCCAAAAGGATTCCGTCTAAGAGTATGAGCTTCTCGCAAAGCAAGGAGGCGGCTATCCCGGTTTCATCTCTTGGTTCAAACAAACGGTAATTTCTATTAGACAATTTCATTTCATTCGCTAATTTGTGCGTAATGCAACAATCCTTTCATATTAAACTTGTAGGGTAATTCAGAGTCTATGGATGCCAAATTGAGACAAGTCGCTAATGGTTTTGACTATAAGGTCCGTTCATTTGACAAGTACGACATCAACGGGTATCACTTTCGTACCTATGGCAAAGAGCAATCTATCGCCGACCGAAAGTCTACAAATTGTTGTGTATCTGCTATCGGCGAACGAGGTACCGAGTATTATGGGAGAGTTGAAGCAATTTATGAACTTCTGTTCTATGGTGAAAACCCACCGAATGTCGTAGTCTTCAAATGTTATTGGTTTCAGTCGAAGGAGACTAGAAGGACTCATGAACATATATGGCCAGTTGAAATCAACCAAAGCACCCATTTAGATGTTCCCGATGTCTATATTACGGCTCAACAGGCGACCCAAGTATTCTATCTACCATGGGCCTGCCAAACTAATCCAAATCTGAAAGGTTGGGATGTCGTTTATGAAGTGCCACCACATGCTAGACTTTCTCCTCCAAAGGAAGAGGATTATGAACCTCACATTAACCCAGACACATATGAAGGAGAATTCTTCCAAGAGACATGTCTTTCCAAAAAGCGTTTCAAGAACCGCTCTACTTCACCCCAAAACATTGAAGTAGACAGCGACAGTGAATCCGACATCACCCCAGAGGAGGAACAAGAAGAGCCGGAACAAGAAGAGGTTACTGCTGTGGATGAACTGTCAATGATTAACCGATTACGTCAAGGTGGCCTTGCACATGTTGATGTCAATGAACCCTATGAGCCCATCATTGATTATAGTGATGATGATGGTTATGCATTTATTGATGATACTGATCGAGATTATTAGTAGTCAGGTACTCAATTTTTTTATGTTGTACTTGATGATGATACACTTAAGTGATATACATATTATTATTCATGTCGGTACTTTTTTTATGTTGTACTAATTTCGTTTATTCTTTGTCATGGCAGGTGTTGAAAGATGGAAGGGGAGCCGACTGAGGCCAAGGACAAACGTTCCCAAATTGAAGGTGTGCCACACCATCAAGGTACCTCCAACTTATATCAGTTCGGACGGAATTGGGTATGTGGTTTGCTTCATGATTAATAAAATTCATTCATCATGCTATCTTGAGCCCTTTAATTACTAATTTACTTTGTTTCTCTCTTTCAGACCGGAGTTGCTATCTCGCGCGCGCTCGTTACGACGCTCGGTTTCCGACAAAGTAAAATTTCCAGTTTAGGCAATCAGCGTGAGATTAAAATGGAAGGACAGGCCGGGCCCCACCATTGAAATCAGGGGGGGGGGGAAGATTATGAAAGGCAAGCTGGGCCCAGTAGTGGAATTCACGGGAGGAGGATGCGCACATATGCATGCATGCATGGGCCCCATGTCCGACACAAACAGGTTGTTTCCATGTGTGGGCTTCGCGTGTAGAGGTCGCGCGCTGCAACGCGCGGCCGTGAAAGAGTCGTTTCGCTTTCAGACATGCTACAATAAGATGGATAAGGTACCAGAGGGGTACGACCTGTATGCCATGGCCCACACTGCCTCTTACAAGCAAGTCAAGGGGAAGGCGAGGAAAGGGCAGGAGTTTAACCCGAGCGAGATTTCCATTGATCCAGAGCAGGTGCTGATATCTAGTGGCGGGAGGTCCCGTGGCTCCATAGCCATTGATCCAGAGATTGCTCCTGAGACCACGGTGAGTTTAATTTGAATGGACGTTACTTGCTAGTCTTAACATTTGAGTGTCATCATGCTAACAAAACATTGGAAATGATCTTTGGCGCAGCGTAACTCCACACAAGCATCACACGATCCTTCTCCAGCTACTGGCACGAGCCAGCCCGCTCCTACACCTCCATGATCAACGTAAGTTTCTCTAGTTTTTTGCTTAACAAATGCATAAAGACCTAGACTTAGCTTTATTTCCTCAATATGCTTACCTTAATGACCTAGAGTTAGCTTCTTTTCCTCCAAAATGACTTAATAAGCTTACTGACCTCCAAAACTAGCCATTTTACCTAAGTTAGCTCTAAAACGATCTATACTTAGCTTTGTTTCCTCCAAAATGACCTAAGTTAGCTCATAAACGACCCATTTCACCTAGGTTAGCTCATAAACGTCCTATTTCACCTAGGTTAGCTCATGAACGACCCATTTCACCTAGGTTAGCTCATAAACGACCTATTTCACCTAGGTTAGCTCATAAATGACCCATTTCACCTAGGTTAGCTCATAAATGACCCATTTCACCTAACTTAGCTCATAAACGATCCATTTCACCTAACTTAGCTCATAAACGATCCATTTCAACTAATTTAGCTCATAAATGATCCAGCTCAACTAAGTTAGCTAATAAATGTCATATACTTATTCTTCTAGTCTTCTTCTTCTTCTGACTTTCTTATTTGTCATTTTGCAGGTTTCATTCACTTCATGGAAGCCAGCATCCTATGATGGATTGCTTGTTTTTTTCCTTTGATGCACTTCTTGTATTCTACTCGCTTGCTATGATGAAACTAGATTGCTATGATGAAACTCCGCATATTGTAATATGTATGGATTGATGGGACTATGTGCAACCTACTATGTATGTATGGATGGATATATATGTGCTGGATATTTATTATGTTGGATATATATGTGCTGGATATTTATGTGATGGATATGTATGTGCTGTGATAATTGTTGGATATAAGAAAAACAGAATAAAAAAGAGGCAGTACAGGCTCTTTGCCGTCCGCGGCAGACGGCAAAGACCCCTTTGCTGTCGGTGGCAGACGGCAAAGGGGACACGTGGCGGCCACCCGTGCTTCCTCAGAGATGAGCCATTTGGCAAATTTGCCTACCGTGGCGGACGACAAAGCTAAGCTGATGGCAAAGACTTTGCCTTTGCCGTCCGCCATGGCTGATGGCAAAACACATCGGGCGCTAACGCATTGCTGACGTCAACTAGTGGACGACAAAGAGGCGCTCAAATTTGCCGTCCGCTGGCTGACGGCAAAGGCCGCCGTTAGCCGCCTAACGGAATAACGCTGGCGGACGTCCAGTATTTTGCCGTCACTCCTCTTTGCCGTCCGCCGCTGTAGGCAAAGCACTCTTTGCCGACCGCCATAAAAAGCAGACGGCAAAGCGCCTGTTTGCCGTCCCTGTCTTTGCCGTCAGTGTTTGCCGTCCGCCGCTGACGGCAAAGCATTTTGCCGTCTGCCGTCCCTGGCTTTGCCGCCCGCTGTGGCAGATGGCAAAGTAGCTGATTCCTGTAGTGTATGTTACTGTTAAGTACCGCTGTAACACATTTTGGGGCCTTATATAGTATGTGTTACTACCTGCCGTCCAACACAAAATGAGGCGTTACTGGAAATTACCTTATCACACATTTTTGTATGTGTTACATGATTGTGTTACTTAAAGTCTGTTTTGTTGTAGTGAACATCAATTTGGCTCAAGGTAATACACCCTACTTTGCATAATAAATCATATTAGGCTATTTTGGATGCAGCCAGGATGCTGAAAAGTTTGTTTAAGTTCTTCTAGCTTGCTCTCAAATATTAGCTTCTACTTGCGCGCGCTGATGTAGAACCATCAAATGTCTCATTTAGATATATTCTGAAAGATCCTGTGTTGATGATCTTTGAGCAAAGAAGTGTATAACTGCAAGGATCTGTTATTTTGATGCAATACTACGTCTGATAATATCTTCTAGCATTCCCTGTAAATTTTTTGCTGACGAATATTTTACTAAACTAATTTGTACAATTCAATACAGACTTGCTAAGGGTCCTATAGCTTGGGGAGGTTAATATCCCATTTTGTCAAGATTTCCAGAAAGTGCTAGCAGAAGGGTCATCCTGTAATGTGCCTCGATGCGCAGGTTCCGCCATGGCACCTTCGCTATTGGCTGCTGCGTGCCAACCCTGTCCATCATGCGGTGCTGGTGTCGGAGCAGGCGGAGGTTTTCCTTGTGGTTGTCGGCGATGAGAATGTGCACCAGCTCCCGTCGATCTGCGACCCACAGCTGGCGCAGGTCAACTCGCTCCAGCGGACGAATGTCGTTGACATTCCCATTGGTATGCAGAGGGGAGCAAGATCCGGAGCCTGTCCATGACAGCCGCACGATGGCCACACATCCAGCTCATCACAGGGTGAGCTGCGACCGCGCTCGCAGGGAAGGCAAGCAATGGTACCGAGCAGGCGAGACGAGCTCTGTCGGCGAGCAGGCGTGGGCGAGCTGGCAACAGTGAGCTTCAGTGGCATGCGCATGCGTTCCGAAGATTCTGTACTCCTATAATCATGGTCATGGTCGCACTCTTTTACCAACTTAAATTCATTGGCAATTGTTGGATTATCTGAGTCAAAACTAGATTATGGAAACTGAAAGCTATTAAATATTTTGGATTGTGAATTCCACGCAACTGCAAGTTCAAATAAGAAGTTCATGTCCTAATATTTGTGTAAATCATGTATTGTGAACAAGTTAAAGTATGAATTCAGGTAATACGTCCATCTCATACAGAAAGCTTGAAACTTTGTATTGGTACTGTTCATGATTTAGTGAGTGCAACAAGGCCAGTTTAAAATTTCAGGCTGAGCCGTTTATGTGGTACTTTAGTCCACTGTTATGATCACAAATGAGATAATTTTTTGTTTTAATGATGAAGTTTTATAGCGCCACAAGCTTTGAATGATCTTACGGCTAATGAACTTCCATAAATTGTAGTTGAGGTTGCAAAAGTACAAAGTGATTGGAAAATATATTCTCGTTGACCATCCTAGCATATCAACTGATGGATCTAACTTCTAATTTATTGTTTGTTTTGTATCCAACAATAAAGTATCCTTCCGAAAGATGTCGAAGCAGGCAGATTTATAGTTGATGGTATGGCTAGCATCCAAGGTGGGACACCAACCTCAATGCCTATTTCGAATGCAATGCTCTAATTTTGCGTGAACTACCAGCTTCACATTTTATGTGGTTACTTTATATTGTTTTATTCATGACTAGCAAATCCTTGCAGCCAGTAGTCTAGGAAAATAGCCAGAGTCGATGTTACTATATGTGGTTTGCCGTTTGTCTCTGTAATAATCTAGCTGCTAGCATACCCACTTGGTTGTTGTCTCGACAAGACACATATCTGAAAACAGACTTAGATCTTGGAGCTTACATCTGCTTTGGTGTTCCTCTGTTCTAATTGCCATGTTTGCATTTTTATTTGATTTAGGTGTATAGGTAAGGGCAAAAATGAACCATGATACTCTGATATTTACGTTCCAATAGCATTTAAATTCAGATTCAAAAGAAATAGCAATTGGATCTATTAAATTGTGTGCCAGCGAAAAGAAGTGGAAACATGGATAGATCTTTGGGGGCGTGTGACGATTTTATTTCTCACATTGCAACACACAGGCACATTTACCTATATATATATAATCTACTGTTAAAGGGAATTATGCGTTCATAACGGTACGTTGATGGTAGGTTCATCCATTATGTACGTCGATGGTAGGGAAGTTGGGTTCAATAGCCATCACTGAACAAACGTGTTCATCTAACCTGACTACTTCGGATCTTCAATCAAATTTGAGGCTCCCGGAAGGTAACGAATTAAAATCGGTATCCATTGATTGCTATGTACTCCGTGTATAGCTTGAATGAAACAAAACCATGGATTTCCTGTCTTAACTTGTTTTTTTTTTGTGCATATCATCGGGATCTCATCTGGTTTTGTGTGGGCTTAGTATTGTTCTAAAAAATACCAGTACCCACATCAAACTTTTTTCAAATGTTCTAGGGTATATAATAAATGTGTTGTGTTTTAGAACTGTATTGCAGCCATACTTAAAAAGCCATTTCTACATGTCAATACAACCTGCATTTCAGGCTTACTTGAAAAAACACCACACATACATATCAATATCAGGGCCTCAATTTGGAAACTGGTACATACGGTTCAAATTCTTTGTCCAATTCTGGTCTCTATCTTCTAGAGAAGCACAAGGGTTCGCAATGCATCAATCAGCTTACTTTCAATGACGATCAAGACTCCCAAAATGCGTTTTTTTCATGGTGAAAAGATGCTCAGGCACACATCATTGTTAGTTTTTCTCATGCCATGCTTGGTCTGTAACTAAATTTTGGAAAGTTCATTGGATGTTCCGCAAGTGTGCAACGAAACTTGTATGACTCACGTACAAATAAATTATTCATAATAAAAATAAAATCATTGTATGTGTTTTAGAAATTATGTCACACTTATGTAAAAAGGATGTCTTCTTCTACCAAATAAAGAGGCGATAATGGTAAAAATAATACTTTCTTTAGGCAGTCTCCATGCCTAGAAGGTTGGAACGTTGAGATATTAGAAATCATGCATTTGTATAAAAGATTATTGTAAACTTTTTTTTTGATCTGGGAAGATTATTATAAACTAGCGGTGGCTCAAATGTGCTCCCCACGGAATATCGACTGGCGAAGGAATGAGAATAGCGACATGAACTCCAGATTTCTATGATGTGTTTGTATTCGAATTAAGAAAAAGGTCAGATAATAAAAATTGTTTTGTGTCTTGATAAAAGTTTTAAAAAATAGAGACAACAATGTAGGCACATCACCACCACCACCACACACACAAGGATGGGTAATACAACCCTTCTAACCATTCAACTACCGGTTGGGTTCAATAACCTTTTTTTAGTTGACAATAACATAGTATTGTGTTTGATGGTCCGATTATCAATAAAAAAATATGTGTGTTATCTGAGACGTGCATAGTTCTTGGTTATTTTAACTCTATGAGAAGAATCTTAATTTTTTAAAGCCCGTGTCTCCTTAAATCACAAGTTGCAAACGAAAAAAAACATCAGGTGTGAGTACGACACCCACCTGTACCCACCAAAGAGCAGGTGGGAAGCTCTAGGAACGGATTTGTCCTCCTAATCTTGCGGAGCCTTGGACTGGGGAGAAACGTCTGGCCATTTCCTTGAGAGTCCTACAGTACTGTAGCTGTTTCTTTGTCTTCCATTGCTAGCAATGTGGGCGCGTCCAGAATGGGAGTAAATAGCATAAAACTAGTACTTTACAGGTTAGGATTCCAAAAACTGACGATTTTTAATTTTTTTCAGATAACTACCAAACGGGTGGTCGGCTGTTTCAAAAAATCAAAAATACCCGTTGACTAAAAATTAAACCTGTTTATGACAGGTCGGACCCGCACCGAAACGTTCCGTCTATTTTGACCATGTGTTTGACCATTAACTGACATGTCCGGCCCACATGTCAGTGTCTGAAAAAGCAATCGAGTCCCTGGAAGTTTTCAAAAAAAGCAATCGAGTCCCTGTGAGTTTTCAATCAAGTCCCTATAATACTTTTGCAAAAAGAAATTAGGTCCCCGGATCCAGAGGAGGCGCACCCACCATGGCAGGAGCTCGATCTCGAGTGCTCTTCCTGGAACTGCGACGCCACCTCCTCCAGGCCGCGAGCCATGCCCGTAGCGGCCGGATCGACGTCGTGCATCGCCTGCGGCAAGCGAGCCGCGCCCGCAGCAGCCGGGTCGACGCCGTGTGCCTGCGGCCTGCGATCGACGCCCGCAGTAGCCGGGTCGACACTGTGTGCCTGCGGCCGGCGAGCCGCGCCTCGCAGCAGCCGGATCCATGCCGCCCCTCGCCTCTGGTCATCGGCATGCCCCGCCTCGCCTGCGCCGGCGGCCACGCTCTACCTCCGTGCGGCCGCTGCCATCCACTTGCACTCATCGCGTGAGGCCGCGCCATGCCCTGCCCCACCTGCGCCGGCGGCCATGCTCTGCCTACCATGTGGCCGCTGCCATCCACGCCGCTCCTCGCCTGCAGTCGCCGCCATGCCCTGCCTCGCCTATGCAGGCAGCCATGCCCCGCGTCCCCTGCCTCGGTCAAACAGACGGGAAAGAGAAGAGAAAGAGACAGAGTGGAACAAAAAAGAGAATATGAAGACGAAACTGACATGTGGGCCCCACATGTGAGTTAACGGTCAAACACACAGTCAAATAGACGGAACATTTAGGTGCGGGTCCGACCTGTCATAAATAGATTTAATTTTTAATCAATGGGTATTTGGGGTTTTTTGAAATAGCTGAACCCTGATTTGGTACTTATGAGCGAAAAATTAAAAACCGGTAGTTTTTTGGAACCATAAACCTGTAAAGTAGTAGTTTTATGCTATTTACTCTGCAAAATGGTAATGTATATTTGGAAAGTCATGGCTATGTGATTGTATTTTTCGCTTGCGACAGATCTTGCTTTGGTTTCCTAGTATCAAACTACTTCACCAGGGTTCATAAAACAACATTGTCATCAACATGGCCTACGAATTAGAAACTGCGGGGGAGGCCGAAGTAAGTTGTAGATCAACATTGTCGAGGGCTCTGATTTTTCTTCTGAGGTAACCACCCTTAGGACTTTTGGCCCACGAATTAGAACCCGCAGGGGAGGCCGAAGTAAGTTGTAGATCTGATGGCCAAGAACCACCAATCACAAAGACGGACGTCCAAATTTTAAGAGGAATAATATGGCTGGGAAATAGTTTACTTTTAGTGTCCTAAGTAAGTACATGACATGTTAATCAGGTAAAAAAGTCAGAGATACTAGAAAATCCAGGAAAAAAAATAAAGCATCTCACAATAATGCCACCCTATGGAGCAGTGCAGTTTGGTGGTGCAATCAATGAGGACTGGGTATTCAGGTACTAATAAAAGGGAGCAAGCCATCGTGTGTTTCATTCGCAGTTCTGGCTTTCCACGTTCGCTCACAGAAATACCTCTACAAAGATCTAATGGAAAGGATGAATAGAATGAAGCTCGCGAAGTGTAGAACCAACTATTTGGAATGAGCGGAATCGGGAATTAATAGAACAGAGCGACATGCCGTCCATCAGCAGATGAGCGTCTGCAAGATAGTCTCATAAAGACAGCAAGAGAGTGCGCGAGCTTCCAAGATGCATGGAGCCTTACTCTTGCAAATGATCCACGAAACAGGAGGGCAACCGTGCTGGTGGAACGACGCACTCGCGCATCAAACTGCGGCAAACATTGCACTTACATCTTCGCGTGACGCTACACGCCACGCCACACATTAATCTTTCGGACTCGAGGTAGATGGATGTGACTAGTACACGACAATGATGTTTGTCCTATCTGATCCGCACATATTTGTCATACTAGACCGCAGCCATGGATACAAGTGCACTGCTGCTGATCTCCTATTTGTTCGATCTGACCCGCTCATCCATATATATTTGTTATACCAAATGGATGCATCTCCGTTTTGATAGCTCTCAAAAAAAACTTGTACCATGTATTGCAGTCATGGATACAAATATTTCTCATAGCAAATCTAGTAGTAATACTTTTATTTAAAAATATACATAGCTTATTATTAATTTGTAGACAAGAATACATAAGTTTGACGGTTCACTACATATGCTTCGTAAGGTGCCCCATATTATTTTACAGGAGATGCGGTTTCTCGAGTTAGGACTTAGGAGTCAAATTACAGACAAAGGGTCCACATATCACCATCAAAATTGCTTTTATAAAGTATTGACAATATACATGTCGTCTTGTAGCCAATCTGGCCAGCGTTAAACAGTTGGCTTTTAAGTTATTCTAGAGACCTTTCAAATACAAGTTATCAGCTCTATAAGATTCCTTCTTTCTCATGCTACTTTCTGTTGTATCGTCAGTTCGTCACCCCTTTGCTTAATCCCAAGTCTGAATATCCCAGAATGCTTCATGCAATTTAATTAGAATTGTGTCCCTGGGAAGGCAGGGAGTAACCAACTTATGGGAAGGTCTGCGGTTATTTGACTACCATAGTACTAGTTGATGACAACAAATTCCCCCTCAATCAATGAGGGAAATCCTTGCAGTAGTGATTTCAAATGAGTTGAACGTAAGCTTCGGGAATGTACCATTTGGAGTGCAAAATACTTGTCAACTCTTGGCCATTAATTATTGTCTATGAACTAAAATGACGCTATATGGCTACTACCTCAGTACTAGACTCAAGCTCCATGCCATGATCAAGAATAAGTTGTACTTCATCTCGAGTCTCGACCACGCCAACCAGGGCCGTACCTTTAAAATTCAGGGCCCGGTGCAAAATCAATTTAGGCCCTATTATAAAAATATAAATTAAAACATTTTGTGTAAGTTATTGCAATGCCACAGATTTTTTCAGCGAATTCACATTTTATATTAAAATGTAAATCTACCCAAAAAGAAAATATTAATGAAGTAGAAGAATGAACAAAAATGATCGGAGTAGAAACTAATTAGTGGGGTGAAATGTTGGAGACCATGAATGGCAGCACATGGGATCGGATGGCTCCACTAAGAACCATGCAGTGAATGAGAGACAAAAATACTCACACAACACACACACCGACGTGAGGTTGGCCTGAATTTAAGGGTGAGTCCTTTTCATATAATTCCATCTTAAAAGCGCATTACTATCTCTGATTTTGGGGCCCTGGAATTTGGAGGCCCTGTGCAACCGCTCCGGTTGTACATGCCAACACTAATAGAAAAGGGGGCATTGGTCCAGGCCGGGTCAGCCCATTAGTCCCGGTTCAATCCAGAACCGGGACCAATGGGGGCATTGGACCCGGTTCGTGAGCCCCGGCCGAGGGCCGACCGGGCCACGTGGGCCATTGGTCCCGGTTCGTCTGGAACTTTTAGTCCCGGTTGGTGGGACGAACCGGGACCAATGTGCCTTGCTCCTGGCCCACCATCATTGATACTGGTTGGTGGAATGAACCGGGACCAAAGGTCCCTTTAGTCCCGGTTCATGCCACCAACCGGGACTAAAGTGTTGGTCCTTGTTGCGGCCAGAGTTTAGTCCCACCTCGTCAACCGAAGGGGGCTCACACCGGTTTATAAGCCCCTCCCTCTCTGTCTTGTTGAGCTCCTCTCAAAATGAAAATAGATGCCCTTATACAGGAAATTTGACCGAAATTCATACTGAATTTCTCTGAAGTTAGTAGAAATTTATTATGAATTTAGGTTGAATTTTCTCTATAAGCACATCTATTCTCATTTCTGAGTAGTTTTTTATATATTTTTTTCTTTTCTGATATATTTATTTTTTCTATTTATTTCTGAGTTGTAATAAGTCATTAAAAATAAAAAGATTTTAGTAAAGTTAATCACAACTATTTTTTCTTCTATTTATTTCTGAGTAGTTTTTTATAAAGTTTTTTTCTTTTCTGCTATATTTATTTTTTCTCTTTATTTCTGTGTGGTAATAAGTCATTAAAAATAAAAAAGAGGCGCAATGCTAGTTAATTCGCTTCAAGCCTTTTGGAATAGTGTAAACTGCACTGCACATAGCTCCGTGCAGTCTACCCTATTCCTCAAGGCTTGAAACGAACCAACGTGCAGGTGAGCATTGAGCCTCTTCTTCATCGTCTCTGCACTCAGGGCCTATAAACAGCTGCGAGTGCCTCTCGCTTGGCGAGGTGGTACTAAAAAAATAGCTGCAGAAAGAATCAACTAAAAAACAGTTGCAGAAAATAAATAAGTAATTAGACGGGTCCATTGGTACCTGTTGGTGGCTCCAAATGGGACCAATGTCCCTCTTTAGTCTCGACACATAATGCTTTAATGTATTATGGTTCGGCCCTCGTGATACCATGCTAACTTTCAGCTTTCAACTTTTCAGAGTTCATTTGAAATGCTTTAATGCAAAAAACAAAAGAAAATCAATAATACAGAAAACAAAACAATAAAACTGGAAAAATAAAATAAAATAAATAAAGCAAAAAGAAAACAAAAAAATTGTATTCAAATTCTAAAACTAATGGCACTAACAGAAAGTTTATAATTTTTCTAAAACTAAAAGCAAAAAGAATTAAAAAATAAAGCAAAAAAACAAAAGAAAATAAATAATGCAGAAAACAAAACAAAAAATCTGGGGAAAAAATAAAAATAGCAACAATAAGTATTTTGTTGTAAGTAAAAACAAAATAAAATAAATAAAGCACGAAACAAAACAAAAAAATAAAAAAAGTATTTTCAAATTTGAGAACTAATGGCACTAACAGAAAGTTTAAAATTGTTCTAAAACTAAAAGCAAAAAGAATTAAAAAATAAAGCAAAAAAAAACAAAAGAAAATAAATAATGCAGAAAACAAAACAAAAAATCTGGGAAAAAAATAAAAATAGCAACAATAAGTAAAGAAAAAAAAGTGCCTCCTATTCGGCCCCCACGGCCTGAATACGACTAGAAACCCACCATGGGCCAGGATTCAGGCCCGCGGGTGGCCTGGTAGGCCCATCAGGCAACACAGTAGTAAGTAGGCCCGTAAGCCTGTAGTGGAGAGGAGCTCGAGAGGGGTGCGGCAGTGGGGCTTATAAACCACTGCGCGCCCCTCTCAGCTAGCGAGGTGGGACTAAACTTCCGTGCCGCACCGTGCCAGCACACGACCATTGGTCCCGGCTCGTGGCTCGAACCGGGACCAATGCCCACCCTTTAGTCCCCGGAGCAAAGCACTCTGCTTCCCGCCCTTTGGGCTGCTGAAAAGTGACATTTGGTCCCGGTTGGTGGTACCAACCGGGACTAAAGGGGGTCATTGGTCCTGGTTGGTGCCACCAACCGGGACTAAAGGCTTTGCTATATAAGGAAAATTTCAGAACCGCATCCCCACTTCGATCTCTCCTCCTCCTCTCGATCTCAAAATGCCGCGCGCCGTCGCCTGCCGCCACCTCGCCGTCGCCGCCCCGCCCCGTCCTGCCGCCCCGACGTCGCCGCCCCGACGCCGTCGCCGCCCCGCGC
>NC_057795.1:38340669-38344843 GCF_018294505.1 Triticum aestivum
TATGTTTGGTGATATTATTGTTAATAGATTTTTTTGATGATATTTAGATTGTGTTAGTAAGTACTATAATTGAACTAGCTAGTTAGAAAAATATAATTACTATTTTATTTAGATTTGTTTGGTAATATATTTAGTTAGAAAAATATTAGTTAGTTAGAAAAATACTAGTTTATTTTTAGTAAGTACTATATAGTAAGTGCTACTTTGCTTTAGTAAGTACTACTTTATTTATTTATAGTAAATACTTAGTAGTTGAACTAGATAGTTGATTTAATTAATAAAACTACTTTATTTACTATATATAGAAGTAATTTGTAGTAAGTGCTACTTTATTTATTTATAGTAAGTGCTACTTTATTTATTTATAGTAAGTGCTTAGTAGTTGAACTAGATAGTTGATTTAATTAATAAAACTACTTTATTTAACTATATATAGAAGTACATAGTTTCCGCATCGACGTCGGCGATGCCTATCCCGCATCCTCATCATCGTCGACTCAGCAGTGGAGGCCTGCTTGATCAGGGCCATGTTCGGGACTGGGCTCCGCCGGGCTGGTATTGGGAGGTGCTACCTTCTGGAGGACGTAGGTTGGTGAGGAGGCAGCCCGTTGTTGACCCGATCCTTGTTTGGTGGCGGTCGCGTGGGCTAGTGATGGTGCCAAGGCTTCCGGACACCGCGGAGGTGGTACGTCACCGTGTCAGCGAGGAGGACGAGCACGTCCGTCGCTACATGGTTGTGTTGGAGGGCAGGTTCGACAATACCTGGCAGGTTCTTCAGGGATCTCACTGGAGCTATAATCCTGTGATCGTTCCTTATCTTTGGGTGTCCACCACCCGCGACGATACCCGTCGGGCGCTACGGTTTTAGCTGTATTAATTAGTGATGCTTTATGTATGATTGTATTCGAGGAGTATTCGACAATGTACGGACACAAGAGATGATGTACTTTTGGTTATAATTGAATGCATGCTAATTTGAATAATACTTTATTTTACGATTTGGTTTTGCTTATTGAATGCTCATATTGGAAAAGAACTCCTACTTTGAATGCTAAAATTCAAGAGCACTCCATGCAGAAATCTAGGAGCCCCCTCCATCATCCACGCCGTCGTGGGGGTAGCTTCTCCTTCATTCCCGTGTGCTAGACAATTTGTTGTAATAATGCACTCGGGAATGAAAGGAAGAGCTACATACCATCACCGATAGTCAATCCGTGATTAATAATAATGATCTAATTTAGGTTTTTTAGTACATATATTTAATATTTGAATTATGAACTTAGGCCGGAAATGTCGTACTCGGACGATGAAAACCGCCCGGGGGAGTGCGACTGGTGCCACGACGACCGAGGTATGTGCGACAGGTTCATTGAGCTGGACGAAGATCGGCGCTTCAGCATTAAGCTCGAGGAGACCTTCGATGTTCATACGGGACGCAACGACGACAATAGTTTTTTTCGTAATTAAGCCCGACTTCAACTATTTTAACGTGTATTTTTCATCTTTTCCAATTCGACTAGCTTATCCCATGCTTTGCAAGATGCTATGTCTTGGAGAGGATGGCTTTTGAAGACCATGAAAGTATGCAAACCAAAAAAATTATCCTAAGTACACATCATGGTGTGGATTTTCAAGTAAAGCTGTACAATGCTCAAAGTGTAACCCATTTTGGGCACAAAAACTGGGAAGCACTTTGCAAGATGTATGGTTTTGATGAGGGTATGCTTGTCACCATGGATCTTGGTGATCCTACAATCGTGCAAGAGAGACCTACGATTTTCGTCCTTATGGATACACCTCCAATTCTTCCCCCATGTGAGCTTGACATAGTTATTAAGTAATTTATATTGTTTATTTCAAAATAGTTGACAACTTATTTCCATTGACAGCTTATTTTCATTCTTCAAAGAATGTGCGGAAGATGGTAGACAGAACCTACTATACCGAAGGCTCCGAACTAACTTATCAGGAGAAAAATCATCTGGTCGCATTTTGTACTGATCTTGAGAATTACAATATCTACAATCAAACTCCTCAACATTATGGTCAATACGTGCCACTAGTGCACGTGTTGAACTACGGTAACTACCATGGAGATATCCTAGTAAGATTTTTTACTATTACGACATGCGTGCATCTTTTTGCACACTTCTAAAACTAGTACATCATTGCTAACTACAAAGTTATTACTATGTTTTTCAACAGATAATGCCGAATGATTGTGTGCCTCATCTGATGTATACACACGGTAGCCTTCATGTTTTGAACATACAACCAGGTCTTCCTACGAATCTGAACTGTCCATATCGGGTTTCTAAAAGAAGTGGAGACATGACAATCAAAGAATGGAAAAAATGTATGGACTGTCATAAGGAGCTTCTTGGAAGCAACAATCGGCAAAGCGCAAAAATTGGAGACGGGGTGATCGCCATTCTTCATAATGGAGAGTCAGGGTCTATATTGTTTTATGCTATTTTATCTTAAGGGTGTTTAGGTCATGTCCTACCTGATACTGATGATCATGTGCTAAGAAAAATTATGTAGGGTTGGGTTCGATGACTATGAGGATGATGATCATATGACTTATTATTAATAACGAGTAGAAGTTGTATGATGATGCATGATTAGCAGGACTTGTTATAATATATAATGATGTATGATGCGAGCATGCATGAGTTATTATATCAGCTGGTGAAATGAACATATATAGCAGCAGCGTTGGTAAACCAAGGACGAAGATATAAGAGAGGACACTTCTCTCTATTAGCTAGCTAACAACAACCTAAAAATAACCCCCAAAATCCCTAAAGCAGCCACTTTTCTAAAAAAATATGGACTTTTGGTCCCGGTTGGTGCCACCAACCGGGACCAAAGGCCCCTTGACTGGGCTCGGCGCACAGGGCCAAGTGGAGGCACATTGGTCCCGGTTCGTGTTTGAACCGGGACAAATGGATGAAGGTATTAGTAACGACATATTAGTCCCGGTTCATGAACCGGGACTAAAGGCCCTTACGAACCGGGACTATTAGGTGTTTTTCTACTAGTGCAAGATACGGGCCTGACGCCAACACTTGAAGTTGAGAACAATAATATCATAAGATGAATCATGATATACAAAAAACCCATTGACAAGTGACAAGTCGAGCATCTGGGAGGCGATCGATGATCTCCCCCTTACAATCCAGTCGTCCAAGCAAGCTTAATAAAGTCAAATAACTAAAGTTATTTCCATTGAATTCGGTGCAACCACATCTGCAACGGTATCTCTACCGAATGAAACCAAAGATACAAGTTCAGTATTACCGCTGATCTTTCATTTCGCTATATAATGGCGATGCAATGGGGCTTCCAGCACCGTGTTCAAGTCCCATCATATCTGATCCATGTCTCTCAGCATGCCCTTGTATCTCAACACTTCACCGTTTGAACAAGAATGGGAATGTGCCTTCCAGTCACCGTTGTATTTGTTTCCCATCAAGAGGGGAGATCATGAGCTCCCCGGTGCTAGATAGCTAGGTAGGGTTGGTCCTCAGAAGCTTTATCCTACCTGCTGAGAGATGGAATATAGTCTCGTCTAAATCAGTTTCGCTTAGTAGGCTGACCCAATTGCACGATTTTTGGAAGGTTCTATGGACCAGTATGTACCAGTTTTAGAACTTTCCATGTTTTTTTTGTGTTTGTTATTCTATAAATTTCAGCGGTTGTCTTTTGAATATTTCGGTTTGTTTTTTCTTCAAATTTTCATACATTTTTTACATTAAGCCAACATTTTTTTACATTCCATAAACATTTTCTAAAAATGTCATGAATAAATTTTCTCTCTAATATTAAAGGGAAGTTGTTAGGTCTGCCCAACTTCCTACCTTAGTTTCCTCCACGCATATCCTCTCCCCTTTGTTTTCCTGTTGATGTTTTCGTAATCTCAACTTTTTTTTCGGGAAAAAAACTCTCAACTGTTGCCGCACAACTTAAAAATCAAATAGAATAATTTAGAATATTCGAAACCAAAACGGCACTAACCCAAAACCACGTCCTGCACATATAAATTCAATAAAATCTCAATTAAATCAAAATTTTACTTGCCTTTGCCTACACATAACCAAATAAAATTAAATCTTACAAAACCTTAAATAACACAAAACTTTCCTTGCTATCAAATATCCATACTCAAATC
>NC_057795.1:38344853-38364518 GCF_018294505.1 Triticum aestivum
CCGTCATTCTTCATCGCTACCAAAACACCACCCCACCATGAAAAACCACCAATCGCAGTCAACATGACCTTCTCCACCTCTGTCAATACCATGGAAATCTATATCTAGACATGTCCCATGGCGTCGTCAAGAAAGCGAAGTTTCGCATCACTCCCTCATGAAGCCTCATTGGTCGAATATAAGGGAACACACGACCGGATCGATTCCAATATAGATATCTAGTGACACCATGTGCGAAACGGCAGAATCACCTAGTGGAAGACTGGAACTCGTTGCCGTCTCGATCGAGGAGGCTTGTATCAAGCAGATCAACGGCATAGCGCTCGAAAAATAGCAGGGTCAAACCACCTTTATTCAGACCGAGCCCGCTGCCCCACACCGCCGGCCGGAAGCAGAGGAGAAGACGAACGCTGCTGACCCAGCATTGATGGGGCACACGACCGAACGTGATCCAGGAAGCACCGCCCGTTAGGTCCAGATTGGACACAAACAGGGCATTGCCCTCGCGGCCTGCAAAGCGCCGCTGCCGCCTCGAGCAGCAAGCCCGATGCGACACCTTTCTGATGCGCGTAGCCGTCTGCCCTGATCGGGCCCAGATCCGCCGCTGCAGTCCATGGCTCCAGAAAGCGCTGTTGACGGGTGGCCACGTCCGATCCACCAGCGCCAGTGCCGCCGCATCTCGTCTTCCACCTCCACATGCCACCTCCGTGCTCATCCGCCAACGTGCATCTCCGCACAGTTGCACCGCAACTACATGCCTCCTCTACCCTCCGTGTTCGGCGAGACGGGCGCCGTCACCACCAGCCTTAGGGGGAACTAGGCTAGGGTTACGGAGGGCCTCCGGAGCCGCCGTGCGTGGCGACCCGCGAGGGAGGTTTCGTTCATGCTCCAACTAATGACAATAATAGATATTATCACAACTTGCGGTTAGCTCATGTTCTCTCAGAGAGGACATGACAACCCAGAGGTTACTGCAAGTATTTGTCAGTAACCATTCAGACACATGCGATACGTTTGTCGGTAACCATTACAAAAAAATGCTCTGTTTACTGGGTCCAGTGCGGACACATGTAAACATAAAAAACTTCTGGTCATGTCCACCCCTGAGTGACAATGATATTGAAGGCATGAGAGAGAGCGTATTTTTTGTTCTTTAACTGAGTTTTGCATCGGCGCACATAGGTGCACCAGTTCCCTGTTTTTGCAATTTGGCTACGCGCTCACAAAGTACAGTAGATCGCTATTTGGCCAACCTCGTGGCTACCCTAAGGTCCTCATGGTCCCCCGCCGCCATGAGCTCCCAATTGATTCCTCGTGGATGTAGTTTGTTCATAAGAAGAGGGTGAAGCATTGGGAATCACACAACCTTAGCCCACTTTGCAGCTTCTTTACGAGAAGGAAGACATGTGTGCTTTTTAAATCCGCCGGAGGGTGTTGATATCACGATTTTAAATCGTGGAAGATTTGGCTGCGATTGCCCCTTAGAAATCAACCCGCTATTTGCATAAAGTTCAAAATCGCCGGATATTGCTGGAGATCACGCCGATTTAGGGTACAATTCCACTACAATTTAGGCTCCCGCGATTTTTGCAAGTGTTTGATGTTCACAATACTACCGCTGTGGAGTACTAGACAGTTAGTTTTTCCTCAATTTGTCTATTTTAAAGCCGGTCACTATATCAGTCATCAATAGCAAAAGCAGAACATATTTTCTTTTTAACAAGGGAAGTACCCTTTGCAGTGATCATACACTACTAGAATTGCCGTGAGTTTCAAAGAAACTCGGCAGACCACATATTAAACTCGGCGAAATATTCACCGGATGCCAAACTCGGCGCAGCGCACTTGGCTGGACGGGGCTCGGCAACCATTAATACTGTCGAGTGCATTCCATCGAGAACTCAATGAATATATAAGCATTTTTTGCCGAGTTTCGGTCTGAAACAACTCATCGAGCCACACTGTCAGACTGAACGTGTCGTTAACGGAAGTGGCACATGGCACAAATATTCGCCGACTTTTGGCAGACAAAACTCGGTGAAGCCTCACCAATAGAAATGATCCACGGGGCCGAACACATTGCCCAGCACAAAATATCTGCTGGGTTCATTATTCAGCAGAACTGGGCAATTTGTTTGCTGAGTTCCACACTCGGAAAATATGTAACCAATTTGTGGCAGTTTCCTTTTTCTCTCTTGGATTAAGTCCGTATATTGACACATGTGGCTTGTTTTATCCTTGAGATGACAAGATGCTTGCGACCGACCAGGAGCCGGTGCTGGCTCTGCCTAGGTGACAGACGGAAGGCTTTGAAAAAAAATGCAACCAGGTTCCGGAGCGGGTGGAGCACAAGCTCTCATGACGATAGATGTGCATTTTTTTGGGGAGAACCACATCATTCCTTTGCCTTCTCCTACTTCTTTCATCTGCTCCGTCGTCGATCAATCTAAAGTACTGTGTGTCCATTTCAGGAGAAGCTGGTTAAGTTGTCCTTGATGTCAAGTGGGACACTGGCAATTGGTCTGTTACAAACAAAAGAGGACGTTCAATGCCGATCATAAGGTAGATTCTTCCAACGCGTTATGCTGCTGAAATTTCTGCTGAAAAGTCCCACGATTTGTCGAAATTTTTGTCTTGTTTGTAAGAACATGAAGACTTGAGGGTGTCGACCGCAAAATGTTAGGGTTTTGGTTGCGAGATTGTGTTATTTTGTGCGATGAACTTAGAAAAAGATTCCAACTGTTTCGCCGAGGTTTGCGACAACTGGAGTCACCACTCCCGGTGTTACTCGTGATGCCCGGCAGACACAAGCCTGCACTTATATTAGCTACCAATGCCAGCTTTTCCTCTGAAGGTTTCACAGGTGACTCGTCCATGCATCGATGATAAAATCCATATTTTGTAGCAGAGGTAGATGAGAGTGCCTAATGGAAGGGATGGCACAAAAATCATCTTTTTGAGATGAGTGACTAGCTACTGTACGTACCGAAACAATCGAGGCCCAGCATTGGGTAAGCTAGGAGCTCAAGCAAGCTGGAGGGCTAGATACTACAAGGGAAGTGCCTTGCCGTGTCGTCCGTACGTAGGAAAGCTGGCCAACTCTGAATCAGCCGGCCGACATGAGCAGATCCACCATATCCAGGTTCCTGATTGACTTGATGAACCGAGGAGAGGTACAACACATTCACATTTTGGTATTGGCATTATTTCAACTAGCTAAACATACATATTGTATTGCCGAATGGATTAATATGGAAGAAGCATTCACTGTCGTTGCCACTGGGCAACTCTCTCACTCGCGATCAATCCTAGCGATGAGATTCAGCTAGAGCTCAGAGAGACACGAAGTAGTTTTTGCGCCACCAACTTGCTTTCGGCCTTTTCCGTTTTCTCTCCTCTTATTCCCTGCGCAACAGCGCCGCCCGATCCATGCGCCACGCCCGCTCTAGACGTGCCATCCCACGACGAGCGGATCATGACCACGAGCGCGCTACTGCCAGCCCGTCGTGAACGGAGCACAACTCGGCCTCCTATCTTCTACGCCAAGCAAACTACGTCCAAGTTGTGACACCACGCAGGGCTGTCACGTACATGAAATAACAGAAGGAAAAACTAGGCTATGTCCTGGATCTACACGACTCAAGTAAATCCTAACAAATCACCCCCTTACTTGTGTCGTCCGAGCTGCACCTCCTCGACTCCGATCCTCTTCTTCAGCTCCATGAACTGAACTCTGCCCAGGGACTTGGTGAGCACATCCGCAAGCTGATCTTGAGTGCCCACATACTCGATGTCGATCTTGCCAGTCTCAACATAGTCTCGGATAAAATGATACCTCAAGTCAATATGCTTGCTGTGATCGTGATGCACCAGATTCTTGCTCAACGTGATCGCCGACTTGTTGTCCACCTGCAGCTTGACACTTTTTGTTTCAGTGCCCTGAATGTCAGCGATCAGTCGGCTCAGCCACACCGCATGCATAGCTGCCGCCGCCGCCGCCACGTACTCCGCCTCACAGGAGGACATGGCGATGATCTTCTGTTTCTGTGACGCCCAGTTAATCAGGTTTCGCCCGAGGAAGAACACAGCCCCGCTTGTGCTCTTCCGATCGTCGAGATCACCGCCATGATCGCTGTCGCTGTACTCCACAAAGTCTGGTTCATCCCCTCCTCGCTGGGAATTCCATCCATGATGAATTGTGCCGCTGATGTAACGCAAAAGGTGCCTCACCGTGGCCATATGCTGCGCCGTCGGCGCCTCCATGTAGCGGCTGACAATCCCAACCGCGTAGGCAATGTCAGCCCAGGTGTTTGCTAGATAGCGCAAGCTGCCCACCACGCTCCTGTAGTAGATTGCGTCCACAGCTGGACTCCCGTCGCTCTTCGACAGCCGCAGACGATTTTCCATCAGCGTCGAGCACGGCTTGCACCCTGTCATCCCCGTCTGCTCAAGGATCTTGCGGGCATAGCTGCTCTGACAAAGTGTAATGGTGTCGCCCTTCTGCTCGACCTTGATTCCGAGGTAATAACTCAGGGGGCCGAGATCACTCATGCTGAAAGTGCGCTGCTTCTCCGCCTTGAACTCTACGATCTCGCCGGCGTTGGTGCCCGTGATGATCAAATCATCTACGTACACCCCCACAAGCAGGAGGGTGTCGCCGCTGCCGTGCTTGTACACAACATGCTCAAGCGGGCTCCGCTCGCCGAGCGCCGCGAGCGCACTGTCCCTCTTGATGTTCCAGGCCTGCGGTGCCTGCCGCAGCCCATACGACACCTTGCGCAGCTTCAGAACAGCTTACACATTGTTGGTGTCAACGAAACCCTCCGGCTGCCGCACGTACACTTTCTCGGCCAGTTCTCCGTTGAGGAAGGCCAACTTCATGTCCATATGGTGAACGTGCCAGCCGCGGTGCGCGGCAAGCACGATGAGCACGCACACAGTCTCCATCCGTGCCACCGGCGCGAACACCTTCTCAAAATCGATGCCCTCTCTCTGTGCATATCCCTTAGCGACCAAACGAGCTTCGTGCTTGATCACATTAACTTGAGGGTCTTTCTTGATCTTGAACACCCATTTAAGCCCAATGGCCCGGTGTCCAGGTGGGAGCTCCGTCAGCTCCCATGTCTCATTGTCGCGGATGGCGCGCATTTCCTCTTCCATGGCTTTTCTCCAGTGCCCCTCACCTAGTGCGTCATCGATATTGTCGGGCTCCTCAGCAGCGAGCAGGCACAACCCACAGTACTTGATCTCGATCGGCTCGGCGTGGTCGATCACTTCCTCCATCATGCGAAAGCGGCGCGCCACCCCTTCCTTGTCGTGGGTCTCTCCTATAGGAGGTGTCACGAACGGCACATGCGGCAGCTCCGGCGTGCGTGGCTTGCTGGATGCCGAGGGAGCGCACGGTGTTGTCGCGCATTTCCTCGTCTGGAGCGCGGTCGCTGCCACTGCTAGGCTCGGTGTTGTCGACGGTGTACTCGACAGTGAAGGTAGCAGGTGCGCCCACGGGCACTGCCGCGTCTGGTGCCGCTTCCCAGTTCCAGGGACGGTCTTCATCAAAGGCCACCTCGTGGGTGATGTGCAGCTTGCAGGCCGCCGGGTCGTAGACGTGCTAGGCCTTGCTGCCATCCTCGTACCCTATGAACACCATGGGCGCCGCGCGGTCTGACAGCTTGGTGACGCCCGGTCCGACTTTCTTCACGTAGGCGGTGCACCCAAAGGTGCGCAGGTAGGCGATGTTCGGGCGTCGACCGCACCACGCCTCATAGAGAGTGACACCATCCAGAGCACGCATGGGCGCCCTGTTCAGGATATGCACAACAGTTTTCACAGCTTCACCCCAAAACTCACCAGGTACTTTCATGGCCTTGAGCAAGCTGCGGGCGGTCTCAACAACCGTCTGGTTCCGGCGTTCCACAATGACGTTCTGTTGCGGGGAGTATGGCACCGTTGCGTACCTTTTGACCCCATTCTCGTCGCAGTATGACTTGAACGGGATGGAGTTGAACTCGCCGCCCCGGTCCGTTCTGAACGCTAGGAGCTTCACGCCGTGCTCTCTCTCGGCGAGTGCCTTGATATTGCAGAAGAACTTGAATGCCTCGTCCATTGTCCACAGCATCTCCACCCACATATAGCGGTTGTAGTCGTCGACGATGAGGAGAGAAGTATCGTTTGCCACTTGGTGTCGTCGGTGTCACCGGCCCACACAGGTCGCCGTGCACCAGCTCCAGGCCACGCTCTGCGTGATATGGGGACGCACGTGGGAACGGCGTGGGGTGCATCTTGGCCAGGGCAGACCCGTCGCAGAGCTGGTCCACCCGCGCGATCGGCGGCACGCCGATGACCATGCCCTTGCTGGAGAGATCGTGGAGCGCCCTGAAGTGCAGATGCCCGAAGCGTGCGTGCCACCACCACGCTGCGTCGTCGGCATTGGCAAGGAGACACACTGGCCCCATGATGTCGAGTTGCAGCATGTACAGGCGGCTCCTAGAGCGGCTCACCCGTGCCAGCAGCAGCCTCTCCTGGTCAAAGATGCTCATCACGCCGTCCACAACCACCGTCTTGCAGCCCACATCGTCGAGCTGCCCGATGCTCACAATGCTGCTCCTCAACAGGGGTATTAAGTACACCCCCGTCAGTGCATGGTGCAACTTGTTCCTGCAGTTAAACACCACTGTTCCACATCCACAGATATCAACTGATGAGCCGTTGCCTAACTTGACCGTGCCTGTCACCATCTCATCGAGCGTGGAGAACACGACCCATTCACCTGTCATATAGTCTACACCGGGATCACGCCCTTCTCGTTGAGGAAGACGCGCTCCTGTGCCGGCTCGACTATAGGAGATATGCCCTAGAGGCAATAATAAATGATATTATTTATCTCTGAGTTCATAATTATGTTTATGTTCCATGCTATAACTGCAATGATTCTCGAGTCTGCAATATCCACGAGGCTCGAAGGAAGACTCATATGCACGTGTGGAATAATAAACGGTAAGAAGTATTCCTAGTTTGGCCTCTAAGACTAGCTCAAGTGTTGCATGATGGTTCCATTTTCCTGATCATGGGCATGTCTATGCCAGCAACTTTGAGGGCACAATGTTAAGAGAACATTTGTGTTGAATCGACCCGGTTTGATGTTATGCTATGAGATTCATTCGTCACAAGTTAATGGTAAATAACACAGAGATGGTTAACATTTGCATGATTCCTTAGACCATGAGAGTATTGAGTTTCTTCATGCTTGCTTCATGAACTTTGGGGTTTGTTAAACGTCATCCCTAAATGGGTGGCTATTACGGCGGCTTACGGGTTCATGGAAAAGTGTGTCAAGTAACTTGATAGCTCAAGATTGGGATTTGCTCCTCCAACCATGGAGAGATATTCTCGGGCCCTCTTGGTGTTACGGTATCCATCATCGTCTGGCCAGACACAGTGTGATTTGATCACAGGGATGCCAGAACACGGAAATGAAAAAAGAGAACAAAAACAGTAACGAGGTAACTAGCATAGTGGACAAATTGTTGATCCACGGGGATGCAAGTAAATCTCACCTCGGGTCTATGTAACATATCGGGAAGCGCAGGAATAGCACACGGCAACTGGAGGTTCACTCGAATATTCATTCGTGTGGGTATAGGGGTCAATATGGGTGTCCACGGCTCCGATGTTGATCATTGATCGGAAGGGGTTCCGGGTCATGTCTATACTTCACCGAACCTATACGGTCATACACTTAAGGGTCATCTATCTGTTGAATACTAGACAGGGAGTCTGAGAGAAAATCACAGGAAAAGTTTCGGACACCAGAAAAGTTTCGGACAGCGGAATCGTACCGTAGAGAGAGGTCATCGGATGAGTTTCGATGATACCGAAAAGTTGTTTCGGGATATACCATTAAGTCAATTTGGTTTCAGCAAATGCCTGATAATTCTTGAAGGGTGCTAGAATCATTCTGGAAGCTTTTTGGAATTTCCTTAGATAAAAACCAGAAATGTTCCGGAGCAGCCGGAGCCACTTCAGATGCGTTTCGCAGATGAAAATCACTAAAACCGGAATTGTTTCGGAACGCGTTGAAAATCATTTTAGTGGGTACTGGAAATGTTCTTAGCCCACATAAATATTTTCAGTTCGACCAGACGTTGAAAAATGTCGTCATGAATAGTGAAAATCAGCTTTATGGTTACTTTATGGAAAGCCACCTTTTGGGGCTTTGCTCCAAAAGATCTTGGGGATGACATGGATGGATAGGAGCCATTTTTTGGGCCCCTCATGGGGGTGTGGCCGGCCACATGGGGTATCCCCCCTTGGGCACCCTCTTGTTCATTGGTTTCACTCCTAGGTCCTTGTGGAAGGACTTCATTCATGTGCATTTTGGGTTTTTGTGTGAAACTACCCTACCCCTTGGGATTTCCTATAAATAGAGGTGGAGGGGCAGCCCTCCACACTCATCCCTTTGCTCTCATACAAGTGCCATGCAATCATCTGGCTTCTTCTCTCCCTCCCAGCGAAATAGTTTCGTAGAGCTGAAAGGCTGTCTGGGTTCCGGCAGGAACTAGTTCTGGACGACGAAGCCCTGCCGGATAGTTGACACCGTATGTGTGCAACTCTGTAGAGAGATTGTAGTTTCGGTCTTAGTTCGTGAGTGCCTCCCGAAGGGCTGTCCGTGTGACCGTCCGAGTTTTGAAGGTCCTCCCGAAGGGCTGTCCGAGTGACCGTTCGAGTTTCGAAGGTCCTCCCGGAGGGCTGTCCGCGACACCTTCCGGAGGGCTTTTCGACCGCCTCCCGGAGGGCTGTCTGAGGAGCAGATGAGGGTATACATCCTCGCGGTTGGGAGGTTGTAAATCCTAGCTGCGGGGATCTGCACCACCGTTCGTCATCGACTCTTCTTCCCGCTGCGCTACGAGTCGGTAACGAAAAAGATCAAACCATGTATGCAGTCTCCATAGTGGTCCTGGGCTGGTGCGTAGGTCGGAAATTTTTTGTTTTCTGCTGCGTTCCCCTACAGTGGCATCATGAGCCGTGCTATGCATAGATGCAGGCTGCGATCTAGAATACATGGAGATGTATGGGTATTGCATAATCTAATTTTGGAGTAGATGAGATCTATTGCTGAAACTTATTTATGCAGGTGACAGATGAAATCTGTTACCCGACGTTCTTGTTGCTTCCCTAGAATTTGCGTTTGCTCAATCTCGAGACAGCATGGTGGAATTTGACAAAGTTCTGGCAATCCGTGATCCTGATAGATCATGGAAGTGCTATCAGTTCTTTGGGTCCTGCCGTAGTCAAAAGAAAGATGAAATTCGCAGATGAAAGGGCATTGTAGATATGATCTGCACGGGGGTCATGCGTATGACGAAGTTGAGTATGGGGCTCGAGATTTAACTATCTCGTGTTTCATACACCCCGAGATGTTAATCTAGCAACTTGAATAATCATACTTGATGATAAAACGTTGGTAGCTGTGGTTTAAGTCGAAACCTTAGAAGCCACGAAAAACAAGTTTGCATGAACCGATTAGAAACGTCTAACTTGGTTTTGCAGGAGGGTTTGCATGTGCATGTGATGTGGTATAGCAATGCTCATATTCAATTTGATTATGTATGAGATGACTATATGATGTAAATTGATTAACATGACCTGCGTGTCATGATTCGGCATGACGGCTCCAGCCATATGATTGGCACTTTAGTGACCTGCGTGTCAACCTTAAGTAATGCACTTATTTTATTAGATATTGAGATAGCGATATTATCTGGTATACCGACATGGTGGTGGAAATCTTCACGAAGGTGAACACCGACGCAAATGCCGAAGACGAAGAAATGAAAGACTTCTCCGTCCGGAAGGGCTATACCATATCATGCTATTATGAATTGCCTGAGATGTTTATCCCTTATGATGCACCCTTCTTGATTGCGCGGTAGTCGCTTTTATTAGGGTGATCTCTCACTAAAATATCAAGTAGTTAGTGTTCTCCCAAGTTTAGCACCGTCACGGCACCTATCTTTTCGGGGTGCGCCATGGATGCATGGGTACGAACGATTAGAGAAGTGTGAGCCGGGTGAGGTCAGACCTCGCAGCAAGATCACTTGGTTGTCTTGACGTTCATGGCAGGATCGTCCTGAGCTCGGAACACACGCATCGAAAGATGAGCAAGAGTCACATAGAGATGTGATCGGCAAGTTGGCCTACCGATTAAAATTCCCGTTATGAGATGATGATTCTATGGCGATGAGTTGAAGTCTGGATCTCGTATCACTCAAAATTAATTATGAGAGATATTGATTTGAGTGGGAGCGCACTGTTGAATTAACATGCTTAATTCTCAGTGCAATTAATTATGAACACTGTCTAAGTGTTTCTTGCAAAATAGTTGTAGAATAATGGCTCGCATTTCCACCTTCCCTGTTAAAATTGAATAGATGTTAAATATCTGGTTAAAAACTTTACGATTGGTAACGTAATGTGAGGATTGTCCTCAAAAGTGTCGAGAGGGACTTTGTCCTATCGCATGCTTTCCGTATCCTCCCGCTAATGCTATGGATCATGTGACTCCCGTCCTTCGATCCAAAAGCTAGAATTCTGTTACGGTCAAGTGGAATATGTTTGCTTCCATGAAACCCAAACTTCGAAAGTTGGGACAGTTATATGATATTCATGGAACTGAAAATTAATTTTCAGATACAAACAAAGGCTGAAAGATATGAAATATCCAAAGTAATGTTTGTTTGCAAGTATTAGTAAAAGTGTTTACTATGCATTTGACTGTTGGGAAAGGGATCCAGAAGAACGCCTGTCATATGATGAAAGGTGAATAAAACAACAACTTAAAGAGAAAGGAAGTGTCCGAAGGGTGTTAGTGAGACTTTCACGCCTAGGAAGTCCGGGGCTAACGCCACTCTTAAGTTGGGTGCTTCTTCTGAGAGTAGGAGAAATACTAAAAGTTAAACTGTTAGAAGTATAAAGGCAAAAAGAAAGAAGACTGGAATATCCAGCTCATGTATGAATGTCATACAAGTTCTTGATGTATAGAAGGCTGGTCAAAGATATAGTTCTTGGGAATTATGATTAAATTGTTAATCATTGAGTTTTGGGTATTGTGAGTTAATCACAAAGATACCCACTCGATTGCATTATGTTGCAACTCGATGTAAGAACTGCTATGGCCTGAAAGACTAGCCAGGAATGAGGTTTAGGTATACACAGGGGTCATAGTAAATGTTACTATACTTTCCATCGGTGTATTACCGTCTGTATTTATTTTCATAATTCATTTAGAGTTTCACACTCTAGCCCATTGCATAAGGTATCTTGCAAGAAGGTTGTTCATAAGAGAACCTTTCATGTTCGGTGTTATGAATAACATAAGGGCCATACTTTCATTATGAATGAGATGTATGTTATGAATATTGATAATAATACATTACCTATAGGTTTGTTTTCATAATTCATTTTAGAGTTTCATACACTCTAGCCCATTGCACAATGTTTTTGCAAGAGAGGTTATTCATAAAAACAACAATTGTTGTTCAGTATTATGAATAACATGAAGGGCCATGCTTCCATCCAAGATGGGATGTATGTTATGAATATTGATGGTAATATGATACATCCATAACACTGACGCTAAATGTCGCAAGACTAAAAGAATACCACACAAGTGTGGCACTACATTTGGTCACATTTGGGGAAACCCGCATGGAAAATTCCATTATGATGAATTTTGAAGTCGTTTGATTTTGAATCATCTAACACTTGCAACTTTCCTTCGAAAGGTGAAGTGACTGCAATACCGTTCACAAGCAATAAAGAATGAACAACAAACTTATTGGTGATCATACATTTGATGTGTGTAGTCCGATAAATGTTGCAAGTAGTGGATTTATCTATCTTCAGAAATGGCTCAAGTAGATATATGGATATTTACTTGATGAGACGTAAGTCTGGATCTTTTGAACTCATTCGAAAGGTTTTCAGAAATGAGGTAGAAGTTATTGTAACAAGAAAATTATGTTTCTATAATTTGATTGCAGAAAGGAATATTTGAGCTACAAGTTAAGCGAATGTCTGATGAGTTGTGAAAGGGGTTTCATAACTTGCACTTCCCAGAATACCACTGCAAGTGGAAAGTCTGTGAAGATGTAATCAAACCATTTATGACATGGTAAGATCAAAGATGATACAAATAAATTTGCCATTATCCCTTTTAAAGAGTGATGCTTTAGAGACTGCGGCTTTTACACTGAAAAGAGCTCCATCGGGTCTGTTGAAATGGCACCATGGTATGGTACGCCCAACCATGTTATATCTTTTCTTAAACATTTGGACTATGGGGCTTGTGTAAAAGGTTACAAACCTATTCCAAATCAGACAAGTGCTACTTTGTAGGTTATCCCAAGTCATTGGGTACTCCTCCCTCACTATACCGAGGAAAATAGTTTTGTCACGAAACGGTATGCTTTTAAAGAGAATGGTTCTTTCAAAAAGGTGAGTGGGAGAATAGTGCAACTCGACGAGATAAACAGTATCTTCGTCATCAGATCAAAGGAAAGAGACCTTGGAAGTAATTCCAAAGTTTCCTACTGCGACTGATACGGAAGTCTCTACAATAAAATGTATGAACTTCGGTCGAACTTGCAGTTGAACCACGTAGGCAAGGCTCGTGCAAACCTCTCAGGTGCGCAGATGAGATATTGTTATTGAACAACAGTATACCTATGATACACAAGGAAGCGTTGATGGGCCCTGACTCCAGAATTGGCTAAATGCCAATACAAACCGAGTTAGTTTCCATATAAGTAATTCAAGATTAAAACCTTGATACACCTTTCGGAAGACTTAGAGTCTAATGAATATTTATGGAACTTAAAACTGATACGGATAAAAATGTTTATCCATAAGTTTAAGGAGTTGACTACGATGAGGTTGTTTCATCGTAGCAATGCTTAAAGTCGGTTCGGATTGAACTAGCAATTAATACATATTTCAATCTTGAGATATGAAACGTGGATGACAAAAGGATTTCCATCTGATGGAAATGAAACCTAGGACTTGTATGTGATACAGTTCAAAGTAGTTTGTCAATCCAGAGGATGCTAGTAAGGATGCAAACTTCAGAGTTCCAGCGATGGACAGAAGAGAGCAAAATGTAGTTGGAATCTTCGTGTTTTGATGAAATGCTCAAAAGGGGTTTTGACTTCATCAATGGGTAACGAAGATGCTTGTAATTCAAGAAAGTAAGTGGGAGCGCAATAATATTTCTAAAAACCTTGTGTGCTTGACACATTGGTAATTGGAAATAAATTTCTTGACATGAATTAGGACTTCATTTGAAAATAGTTTTTCGATGAAGTGCTTAGGCTAAATAGCCTTGATATTAGGCGTGATGATCTATGGAGATAGATTTACCTAATAGGGCTAAGCAATAAATACATATTGACAAGATGCTAAAACCGTTTAGCACTAAGAACGACAAGGAGTGATTCTTGCCGAAGTCACATGGAAAGAGTTTTTGCAAGAATGAGTGTCCCAAAACACTGATGAGCAAAATACATGATGCAGATTCCACACACTTTTGTGTTTGGATTAATCATGTATTCCATGGTATGTAAAACAACCAGATATGTCCAATACTCCCAAGATGTTGCGAGTATGGATACTAAAGTGATCAAAGTACTGATCATGGGACAACAGTGAAAGATGTCATTGAGTACTAGAGTAAGTACTGATGATATGTTTTCTCGCAAGCAGAGATCATGAAGAGTTCGTTGTAAAATGTTACATCGATACGGTCTTCATCTTTTCTCCATGTGATTTTTGATTTAAGTTAAGGGTTTTGTGTAATACACAATATGGTGGCACGGTAGTTGGAAATTATTCCCAATAGGATACTGTGGCGAATTCTATAACAAATGACTAAGTATGTTGAGGCTTTGGAAGCGACAAACAAGATGTTGAATCATATAGTTCATTCATGAACTTAGTTTGGTTCCAAGATGGCTTTTGTCAATGGGACACTACTGCAGGTAGTTTCTCAATAACTCAGTCTGAGGAATCCAGGTTCAACCTGTGATTCACATTTATACAAAGCCAAGTCCGCATAAATTATGAATTTTGTGAAAGCGTGAAGACGCAAGGATATGCAAAGATACACACGGAGCTGAAGTCGTCAGATCCGTTGGACATCAGGCTATACCACAAGCGAAGCATATTTACACCAATGTGCCATAGGTGTAAAGTGCATTAGCATTGACTAGATTATTGACTCTAGTGCAAGTGGGAGTCTGTAGGAGATATGCCCTAGAGGCAATAATAAATGATATTATTTATCTCTGAGCTCATAATTACGTTTATGTTCCATGCTATAACTGCAATGATTCTCGAGTCTGCAATATCCACGAGGCTCGAAGGAAGACTCATATGCACGTGTGGAATAATAAACGGTAAGAAGTATTCCTAGTTTGGCCTCTAAGACTAGCTCAAGTGTTGCATGATGGTTTCGTTTTCCTAATCATGGGCATGTCTATGCCAGCAACTTTGAGGGCACAATGTTAAGAGAACATTTGTGTTGAATCGACTCGGTTTGATGTTATGCTATGAGATTCATTCGTCACAAGTTAATGGTAAATAACACAGAGATGGTTAACATTTGCATGATTCCTTAGACCATGAGAGTATCGAGTTTCTTCATGCTTGCTTCATGAACTTTGGGGTTTGTTAAACGTCATCCGTAAATGGGTGGCTATTACGGCGGCTTATGGGTTCATGGAAAAGTGTGTCAAGTAACTTGATAGTTCAAGATTGGGATTTGCTCCTCCAACCATGGAGAGATATTCTCGGGCCCTCTTGGTGTTATGGTATCCATCATCGTCTGGCCAGACACAGTGTGATTTGATCACAGGGATGCCGGAACACGGAAACGAGAAAAGAGAACAAAACCAGTAACGAGGTAACTAGCATAGTGGACAAATTGTTGATCCACGGGGATGCAAGTAAATCTCACCTCGGGTCTATGTAACATATCACGAAGCAACAGGAATAGCACACGGCAACTGGAGGTTCACTCGAATATTCATTCGTGTGGGTATAGGGGTCAATATGGGTGTCCACGGCTCCGATGTTGATCATTGATCGGAAGGGGTTCCGGGTCATGTCTATACTTCACCGAACCTATAGGGTCACACACTTAAGGGTCATCTATCTGTTGAATACTAGACACCGGAAAAGTTTCGGACACCGGAAAAGTTTCGGACAGCGGAATCGTACCGCAGAGAGAGGTCATCGGATGAGTTTCGATGATACCGAAAGGTTGTTTCGGGATATACCATTAAGTCAATTTGGTTTCAGCAAATGCCTGATAATTCTTGAAGGGTGCCAGAATCATTCTGGAAGCTTTTTGGAATTTTCTGAGATAAAAATCGGAAATGTTCCGGAGCAGCCGGAGCCACTTCAGATGCGTTTCGCAGATGAAAATCACTAAAACCGGAATTGTTTTGGAACGCGTTGAAAATCATTTTAGTGGGTACTGGAAATGTTCTTAGCCCACATAAATATTTTCAGTTCGACCAGACGTTGAAAAATGTCGTCATGAATAGTGAAAATCAGCTTTATGGTTACTTTATGGAAAGCCACCTTTTGGGGTTTTGCTCCAAAAAATCTTGGGGATGACATGGATGGATAGGAGCCATTTTTTGGGCCCCTCATGGGGGTGTGGCCGGCCACATGGGGTATCCCCCCTTGGGGACCCTCTTGTTCATTGGTTTCACTCCTAGGTCCTTGTGGAAGGAGTTCATTCATGTGCGTTTTGGGTTTTTGTGTGAAACTACCCTACCCCTTGGGATTTCCTATAAATAGAGGTGGAGGGGCAGCCCTCCACACTCATCCCTTTGCTCTCATACAAGTGCCATGCAATCATATGGCTTCTTCTCTCCCTCCCAGCGAAATAGTTTCGTAGAGCCGAAAGGCTGTCTGGGTTCCGGCAGGAACTAGTTCTGGACGGCGACGCCCTGCCGGATAGTTGACACCGTATGTGTGCAACTCTGTAGAGAGATCGTAGTTTCGGTCTTAGTTCGTGAGTGCCTCCCGAAGGGCTGTCCGTGTGACCGTCCGAGTTTTGAAGGTCCTCCCGAAGGGCTGTCCGAGTGACCGTTCGAGTTTCGAAGGTCCTCCCGGAGGGCTGTCCGCGACACCTTCCGGAGGGCTGTTCGACCGCCTCCCGGAGGGCTGTCTGAGGAGCAGATGAGGGTACACATCCTCGCGGTTGGGAGGTTGTAAATCCTAGCTGCGTGGATCTGCACCACCGTTCGTCATCGACTCTTCTTCCCGTTGCGCTACGAGTCGGTAACGAAAAAGATCAAACCATGTATGCTGTCTCCATAGTGGTCCTGGGCTAGTGCATAGGTCGGAAATTTTTTGTTTTCTGCTGCGTTCCCCTACATCGACATGGATCTGGGAGAGTCCGCAGCTCACCACCATGAGTAGTGCAGGTTGGTCCTCCTGCGCCCGGTTGAGGTTGGCCTCTTCCTTGCGCTGCTGCTTCGGCTTGGTGCAGTCCCGAGCCATGTGGCCCTGGATCCCGCAATTGTGGCAGTTGCCCTTGAAGCGAGAGCCGCCGCTTGATGGCCCTCTGCCATCGCCAGGCGCACCGACTCCGGGCGCGCTGTCCTTTCCCTTTCCAGCACGTCCTCTGCCGCGGCCGCCCCCACGACCAACACCGTGTGACGACCCCTCGCCCTGCTCACGCTGCTTGTAGCGCGCCAGCCACTGCTCCTAAGTGAGCAGCAGGTTTCCACCGGCCTGCCCTGAGCCGCCGTGATCAAACCTCTCCTCGGCCGCTTTGAGGCGGCCTGTCAGATCCTCAATGCTCAATGTATCGAGATCAACAAGGGTTTCAATGGACAGAGCGATCTGCGAGTACCGTGGAGGCACCACGCGCAAGAACTTCCTTACCGCCTTCTCCTCGGTGACCTTGTCACCAAGGATGTTCAGGTTGGTGACCATGGAGCCGAGCCGCATCGTGAAGTCATCCACTATCTCTCCGTCGCAGAACTCGATAGTCTCAAAGTCCCGCGCCAGTGAGCGGGCCTTGGATGCGCGCGTGCGGTCCCCGCCGATGCGCATGGTGGCGATCGCGTCCCACGCCGCCTTCGCCGACGGTTTGACGGCCAGCGTGCCCACCATCTCGGGTGGCCTCCAACGCCATACGATCCTCATGGAAGTTGATGTCGCGGTGCTTGACGGCGTCCCTGTAGCCGCGTGCCTCCAGCTTCACCTTCATCAGGAGCAACCCGTTGTTGTAGTTCGACTTGGTCAGCATCGGTTAGTTCGCCGATCCAGACTCCCGGATCACCTTCTGCACAACCGGCCGCTAGCTCGCGGCCGCGGATTGTGCGGCTCCACCCATGTCGCTGCAACTTGATTGTTTGGTGCACCCATCGTATGACGATTTGGAAACAACAAAAGGAAATTTAAAGCTCTCGGTGAAACCAAAAAGTATTTTTCTCCAGATCGTGCACTGAAGGAACTGCAGATATAGTAATTGATATATTACCAGGAGAGATGTGCTTCCGTACACCCTCCTTATGAAATATTTAACCACATCTCGAACAAGGCCACCCCCGAAGCTTGTTTTTTTTTTTTGCTAAACCAAACCAAACTCTCTTGTTAGTTAGGTAGCTAGCCTTCATACGTACGTACAACGTACAAGAGGGACTGGTCGTGGCAGCTCGCTTTTACTGGATGTATCAGCTACTTGCCTAGTATGCACTCTTGTATTTGCACCCCTAAATTTTTTCCTTTGGATTCACAGCCGCGCGGAACTACCGTATTTGCCTTTGCAATCTGACATGTACGTATAAGCAATGTTCTTTCGTTCGGTGCGACAACGACGACCACTCACTGGCTAGTCATCCAGCATCCTGATTAAGTACTAAAATGGCTTGACAAAAGAAACAGAAAAAACAAGTAAAAAACCAGGTCTGGACTCCTCCTCCAAATGATTTTTTGAATATCAATACTGATGGAGCTTTTAGGCATTCTCATAATTCAGGTGGATGAGGTTTTACCATAAAAAATTATCAAGGTCTTGTGCTGATTGCAGGAGCTGGGAATCTATTAAATGTAACTGATCCTATCCACACTGAAGCACTAGGCATGTTGCATGCAATCAATGAGGCAGCAAGACTGGGATGCCAAAGAATCATCCCGGATGCGGCGGTTCTGAAGCAAGCGATTACTACTGATGCATACGATGGCTCTAATCTGAGTGTGATTTTCAAAGAAATAAAAACTGTTATACGCCTATCCTTTCAATCATGTAAAGTAGAAGTTTGCCCACCATCTTGTAATATTTCAGCACATTGCTGAGCTGCTTATGGTGCGGGCATGGAGCAGGAAAGCTACCAATTAGTCTGGCTTGATCCGCTGCCGAATCATGTAAAAGACCTTTTAGCTGGCACAATGTCCAGCTTGTTAAGTTAATGGAATATATGATGTGTTCCTTTCAAAAAAAAAGGCATGTCCACTTTGATAAACACAACTACTCCCTCCGTTCCATAACGTAAGATAGTTTTTGACACGAGTTTGCCAATCTTTTCTACACGCCTGTTTGCATATGGTAATGAAAGACTATTCAAGCATTATAATTGGCCACTGCCTTCTCATGGTTCAAGTACTTGAGCATGCATGTTTAAGAATCACATTTAAATATGACATGAACAAGCCCACCCCCCTGTACTTGTATGAATGTTTTTTTTTTGTGGTTTACACTCAACACAAACACATAACAATCAGCCTGCCCACATCCACGTCTTTATGTACACCTTTGGCCACTGTCTGCACGGCCACTCATTATATCCACTAGCTTAGCTGCGCACCACTTGCCTCTGTATGCTTGCATGCACACTAGCACAATCGCTCAATACGAATTGAGAAAAGTTCGTGAAACTAAAAAACATCTATGAATTAGAAAAAAAAATCATGATTTAAAAACAATAAAATGAATTTGAAAAGTATGTTGATATTATTTTTAAAATAATTTTAGAAAAATATTCATTGCTATTTTATAAAATGATGAAAAATGAGACGAACAATTATGAAAAAAAATTAAACGTGGAGATATAACTGGCCGTTTACCCTCATCCTGTAATTGCATACTTGTTGCGGGCATGCAGTTTCATGTCACTCGTGGACTTGTAACTAGGACAAAAATGAGTTGGGTCCGAGGGTAGACTTGCAACTGGGACAAAAATTGGTCAGGCCCACGGTTGTGTATCAAGGCTGGAGTTGCTACTGGGACAAAATGAGTCTGGCCCCGGTCGCATATTAAGGGTGGAGTTGCAACTCGGATAAAATTGACCGACCTAGTTGCGTACTCAGGATTGACCTCCAAGTTAGGTAAAAAGTTAGCCCCCGATTGCATGTTAGGGGTCTAGTTGGACTTGCAACTAGGAAAAAAATGTTGGAACCCACTTGTTTGTCGATGATGGATTTGTAAATGGGACAAGAAAAAAGCGCCACCCCCTCCCCCCATTTGCATGTCGAGCGTGGACTTGCAACTAGAGGAAATGGGTCAGCCCCCAGTTACGTGTCGAGCGTCGAATTGCATGTTGGACAAAATTGGCCGGGCGTCCAATTGTGTACTAAGGGTGGACTTGCAAGCAG
>NC_057795.1:38365052-38383120 GCF_018294505.1 Triticum aestivum
GCCCAATTGGTTGTCAGTGGTATAACTGGAGTTGCAAGTAGGACTAACATGGGTTGACCTCAGTTGCGTGTTAAGGTGGACGTGCGATGGGGACAAGAAAAAAAGGCGGGCCACCAATTGCATGTCGGGGATTGAGTGCAACCTGGACAAAAGTAGTCGACCCCCAGTTGCACGTCAATGGTAAACTTGCAACTGGAACATAAATGAATCAGGCCCCCCAGTTGCGTATCAAGGATGGAGTTGCAACAAGATAAAAAATGGCCGGGCCCAAGTTGCATATATACTTAGGGTGGAGTAGCAAGTAGCATAAAAAATATGATCCTCAATTGCATCTGAGGGTTGTAGCTGGACATGCAAATAAGACAAAAATCGTTTGGGCCCTAGTAACATGTTCACACAGTCTTGACAATGTTTTTAACCCGACTATAGTTTTCATCATTTCCATTGCTCTCTTGTTCTTAGTTGTTACACTTGTACACTTTCATTCTTGTTCACACACTCTTGCAAAGTTTTCACTTTCAAGTTCGGATCATAGATAATTCACGGGCACATTTGATTAACCTCCACAAGAGGTGAATGGCCATTTTCCCAGCTCTCTCTGGGATTGATACTCTTACTTTGAAATAGATACAACTAAACTTGTGCACTTGTAGGACATCAGGGGGTTACCTCCCCAGAAAATTCGTTCCGACTATGTCGTGGATCTTGTATAAAGATTTACTTGATGATGAATGCTTGATAGTCCTATAATGTAGTTGATCACGATGGAATTTCAATTGCAAGTATATCAATCAAATGGAAATGGTGGTTGTATGGTGATGGAAATGCTATCGTAGTTGTGGTGACGGAGATGTGAAGTGAGGTAATGATGGTGAATCCGGGGCACCTCTTCTGGGTGTCCTCCTTCTCCTCGACATATTACATCAAACCTCATGATGGAAACTGTGCATGTCCTTTTAAACATTCAAAGGTACTCGTCCGATGAATCTACAGTTGTGGCATATGAAACCATCCTCAATGCAGCCGTGCACATCTGGTAACCAAAGAATCTAATTTTGTACCGACATCCTTCTTCTAGACGAAGTAGTTATCATAGTCCTGGACACCACCGTAAAGGCGTGTTCTTCTCATTCGAAAGCACTCGCAAAAATTGTTTGTTAATATGGCATTGGGGGCGAAGTAGTCTTCCACCAGCATGAAATAACGCGTGTGCTCTCTTCCGGTTCAACACTCGAGTCCCCTGATTTGTCCCTTGAAAATTAGGAAATGCTCTTCCGCACGCTCCCTGTCTGATAGGACCACATGCATCATCACTGTTTTATCCTCATATTTGTCCTCCTCTCCGACGAGGACAACTTCATGAAGTTGATATAGAAGTACGTGTCGTCTAAATCCATCATGCTTGCGTCATAGTAAGGAAACTTGGCTATGGCATTTGGATAAACACTTGTCGGGCATGCTATTGACCACTATGAAGGATACCTGCCCGCGGGACCTACGAGGCGGGAGGGGGTAGCGACTTCGGCAAAGCATGCGTGGTGGTCAGGTGAAGCGGCGGAAGTCTATCAAGGCCTGCGCGGGCGGGCTGGTCGAGCTCTGGCGACGGTATGAGATGGAGTGAATACACATCCAGGGGAAGGGATGAAGTAACAAATGGGTGGGCTTCGGGTGTGGTTTTAGGTGGTCTAGAATTGTCAGAGCACTACGTGGAAGAGGTCCTGACTCCCACAAACCTCCCCAGCTTTCCATCCGGATTGCAGGAATTCTCAACTGGACGTGCCCACAGATATTTTTGGCACTGCGTTGGAGGAAAAAAAATGTTTGGACGCTTTAGATTAGACATTTGCATACGTCTCAAAGCACGATGATGGAGATGCCCCAACAACCATTAAGAATTGTAATAGACAAAGTGGTAATCACACACTGAACTATCATCCTATAAATTTCCCTTGCATGGTTCAACAAGCAACAAAAAGTAGGTCATGATATATATAAGAGGGAGTAGCCTAGCTAAGTTTTTCCTCTTTCACTTAGTCACATGGTCATAATATGAGAGGAGGTGTCCTTACTTTTGCATCTTGACCTTAATTTTCCCCGTGACACTTCTCAGTACCGATCAATAGAAAACCGCAAGTAGTACAAATACAAGGGAGCTAACAAACTAGGATAAAATTGGGTTGACCTCAGTTGCGTGTCAATGGTTGGCTAGCAACAGGGACAAGAAAAAGGAGGGTGCCCCAATTGCATGCCGGGGATAGAGTTGCAACTAGGGAAAAAATGGCCAGCCCCCGAGTTGTGTGTCGATGGTAAACTTGCAACTGGGAGATAAATGGATATAACCCCCAGTTGCATATCAAGGGTGGAGTTGCAACTGGATAAAAAATGGCCAGGCCCCTAGTTGCTTACTTAGGGTGGAGTTGCAACTAGCATAAAAACGTTGGGCCCCAATTGCATCTAAGGGTTGAAGTTGGACTTTGAAAAAAGGCAAAATGGATTGAGGGTTGAAGTTGGACTTGCAAATAAGACAAAATAGATTGGGCCCTAGTTCCATGTTCACATACTCTTGAAAACTCTTATAGCCCTACTACAGTTTTCATCATTTCCATTTCTCTCTTGTTCTTAGTTGTTACACTTGTGCACATTAACTCTTGTTCACGCACTCTTGCAATGCTTTCACCTTTGCACCACTTTTACTTGGGATCATAAATAACTCGCAGAGACATTTTGATAAACCTCCACAAGAGGTGAAAGACCATTTTCTCTGCTCTGTATGGGATCGATACTCTCACTTTGAAAGAGCTACAAATAAACATGTGCATTTGCAAGGCATCATGGGGTTAACTCCCATGGAAATGTATCTGCCTACGACACCGTTGCATGGCGGCCATTCCTCTTCTTCAATAGCATGATATTTGGTGGAATAAAAGGTGCTCAATCGAAATAGAATGTTTCTATAAAGGGTGGTGGATGCCGAAACGTTACAATTTTGGGTGGAGGGCAATGAGTCGGTGAATGAGGTGGTGAGAATAAATGTGAAGCGTTCGAAAATGCTAGACAAAGAGATGTCAAATATATCAAAAAAGTAGACATCAAATGAGAGCTGATGGGTGTGGACACTTGAGAGGGCGCGGATATAGCCACAGGTTTAGCTTGCCCGTGATTGCAATGAATTCCAGATATATTGGACACTACAAGAAATCTGTTAATTCATGACGAATTTCGGGTGACGTTCTGAAAATCTGTCATAGTTGATGATGGTTTACCCGTGTCCGTCATGGGAACCGTCATCGCTCTGCAAGATACAATGTGCCCAGAAACTTCGGGAAGCCCATGTCGCCTTTGTTTTTTCACGGAGACTGTAGGTTTTAATTATTAATAAAAAGGAAATGTGACCAAGTCTTGATCACAATACCTCTTCGGTTAAAAGAGTAGCATGCGACAACTACACTACCAGTGTAACTAAAGGAGGACTCAGTCTTTTCGTTTTGCTAATACATCTACAATATAAGGTTTAGGCAAAAAAAATTGTGCCATCGGTCCATTCCTCACCTACTTGAATAGCTCAATACCAGTTAGTCAAGAAGTCGTGGTGTGGTAAATTGCGGACATAAAGCTTTGCAGAAGTAAACAACAACTCTATATAATAGTATGTGACTCCAAAAATTAAGTTATGTTTACTTGACAAAATATGATTTTTTTTAAATCACGAATATAATTTGTTAATTTCATCTAGTAGATGGAAGGAACACAGTCTAACTTCTTCCCTAAACCGTCATGGCCTGCGAGGAGAAGATGATACAAAAAAGAATTGACAGGCTGAGCTTTTGTTTCTTTAATTAAAATTGTCCGGAATTTGATGTAAAAAAAACATTGTCCAAAGTCCAAACCGTCACGGCCTGTTGCTGCTCTTTTTTTCCAAGGAATGGAACTGCTCCTGCTGATGTGGGAATCCAGTGTGAGGGAAAACTCGCTTTGTGATTGGCTAACCAAACTGTCCCACGGATCGCAGATCCAAACCGTCCGCTCCTCTGAAATCCGAAGGCTAGCAAACACCCCCCCTCCTTCTGGATTCTTCAGCCCACCCACGCGCAGTTGTATTCTCCTCCACCGATACTTCCATATTCCCTGATCCCCCGCACCACCCTCCTCCTCCCTGTCCGGAGGACTACCATTATCAGAATGAGACACTAATCTCGTGTCATTTATCTTTTTCTTTTAGCGCAAACGCAACATTTATCTATTTTTTAGGGGTACGCAACATTTATCTTTGATAAGGAATCACAGGCAATGGTCCCCAATGATTGCAAGCCCTACGGCAAATTCGGTTAGTGCATTCCGACCTGCTATGGCCCTAGAGCTGTCAGTGATCGCAAATAACTTGATCATCGTGGGATGGGCCTTCCATAGGACGGGCATGTGGCCTATCATGGTTCCGTTCAACACTCATTGGAATTCGCATGGATCCTTCTAATTTCGCTCCTCTCATTTCATTGGTTAATTAAATGATGGATCTGGGTTTGTCTATATCATTTGACAACCAAGTGCTCGATCACGCTTAACTTTTTGAGCAACCAGCCATGGGGGACACCCCGACCTGAAGACTTGATTATATGTAGTATGAAATTGGCTTCTTTAAAAAAATGAAAAGGAGGATTTCCCCGATCTCTGCATCAAAAAGATGCATGCAGCCATAACGGTTAGCGAAACATACATACAGCCATTGGTTACCACGTATGCATCAACAACTTGACGGTTGTTGAATCGGAAATATTTGGTTTTGTGAGTTATTGTGTCAACTATATTAGACTAAGAACAGTCTACTTAACAATTGCTCCCCTAGTTCATGCAGTGTAATCATGCAGCCCACTGCATATGCCTATAAATGCAACTATGATGTGCGCACTGAACAACCGGTCGAACTGTACAACTTGATAGTGCATTAAAGAAGGACCGCACCGAAGATAAAAGGGAGCAGGTGGCCGAGAGCGTGTCATTCGTAGTTGTGCCTTTCTACACCAGCCCTTCTATAGAAGTAGATATATGGAAGAGTGAATCGGGCGGAAGTCGGCAAGTAGAGAATCTTGCTAATGGGAATGAGAGGGATCAAGAATAAATCGTTGTTCGAAAAAACCACGCTTGGACTTGAAGCAATCGTCTACTCGGCTGTGTTTTAGGCTAACTCTTGCTCTTTATGTTACTCATGTATGTCCTTAAATCACAATTTGAAAACGCAAAGAAATATCAGGTGCGAGTACACACCCTCTAGCCACAAAAGAGGAGGTGGGAAGCTCTAGGAACGGATTTGCCCTACTAGTCCTGCGCAGCATTTGACTGGAGAGAAACGCCTGGCCATTTCATTCAGAGTCCTAGACTGTTGCTGTTTCTTTGTCTTTCATTGCTAGCGATGTGGAGGCGTGCAAAACTGTATGTATATTTGGAGAGTGATGGCTCTGTAATTGTATTTGTCGCTTGCCACTGACCTTGCTCTCGTTTCCTGGTATCAAACTAGTAGTGTAAACAAGTTCATTAAACTTCACCAAGCCAGATAAAACAACATCGTCATCAACAAGGCGTACTTCACCAATGACTTCCATTGCGGGGCGCAGCCGAACGTTCAGCCGGTTTGAGACCATCCTCGCCCACCACTAGCGCACTATGATGCGGGTAGGTGACCTGAGGTATCGAAAGGCCTCATCGATCCGGATATCCATGGACGGGCGGCACTAGCGAAGGGGCTATGCGCGTCAAGCGATAGCCGCAGGGTTAACTAGGTCCTTTTATATACAAAACGGCCGTGGTTTGACCGAGCCGTTAACATCCGTTACCTTAGCACTCTTACCCCTTTGCCACGTCAAAAGTCCCGGTCAAGTTGTGTTTAGTGGTATCTGTCAAAGTTTAATTTTCCGTTCCTTGTTTTTGCTAGCTGGCAGTATTGTGGTGGTGTTTTTGCTAATGACCCCAATATTGTCGTGATTTTATGCTTTTCACTCATTTTAGAGGGTGACTGATCGTGGGCTGGCTAAATGGGTCCGGAAAAGAGGCCTAGTTTACCAGGGGTAGCAGCCCTTAGGACTTCTAGCCCAGGAATTAGAACCCGCAGTGTAGGCTGAACTAGCCTGTAGATTTGATGGCCAAGGACGCACCGATCACAAAAACACAAGGCCAAAAGCCAAGCGGATGTTAGAGGGCTGGGAAGTGGTTCAGTTTTACTGTCGTAAATAAGTACATGACATGTTAATCAGAAAAAAGACTGACCTACCAAATCCTAGAAAATGTAAAACATCTCATAGTAGTACCACCCTGTGGAATATGGCAGTTTGGTGGTGCAATCAATGAGGACTGGGGCGTCATGGAATAAAAGGGAAGAAGCCATCGTGACTATCATTCGTAGTTCTCGCTTTCCACGTTCTTTGTAGAGAAATACCTGTATAGATATCTACTAGAAAGGGTGAATAGAAGGAAGCTCGCAAAGCGTAGAACCTTTACTAATGGTAATGAGAGGAATCAGGAATTAATAGAACATAGTGACATGCCATCCATCGGCAGACGAGCATCAGCAAGATAGTCCCATAAGAAAAACAAGAGAGTGCACGAGCTTCCAAGATGCGTCAATTCTTAGTCTTGCAAATAATCCACGAAACAGGAGGGCAGCCGCATTGGCGGAAGGCGCAGTGGAGCGGTAAACTGCAATAAACATTGCACGGTTATCTTCAAGTGACGCTAAACGCCATGTCACACATGAATATTCCGGACATGAGCTAGATGGATGTGACTGGTATCCGACAACAATGTATGTCTTATCTGTTCCGAATAGGGCGATGCTAGGCGCCGGTGCGCCGGCCGAACGTTTCGGCCGGTCGCACCCTAGCCATCAGATCGGCCCGTCCCGAGCCGTTGGATCCTTATCCAACCAGGTCATCGTCTTCCTCTCGCGAGCGCGTAATGAGCGTCGTCTTCCTCTCGTGAACCCCGTCTCGCCGGCCGCACGCGTCCCCCCTCGTTGCCGCCCCTCCCTCGCCTGCCCTCCTCGTCCCTGGTCGCCATCCTCGCCGGCCGTCTTTCCCGACCGCCTTGGTTGCCGGTCCCAGTCCTCGGTGGCCATCCTCGTCACCGGCTTTGCCCCATGCAACAGCCTGCCCCTGCGGTTGTAGCTTCCATGGCCACCGTTGCAGCTCCGGTGGCAACGACCGGAGCTCACCGGCGTGCTCACCGGTGTGCTTGCCGCGCGCTCATATCCTAGTTGCAACAAAAAATTCGAGCGCCAGGGGAGATGCCCGGTGCTGCAACCGACGATGGAAAAAGCTACAATCGCTGACGAAAAAAGCTTCAACCAGCTATGTAAAAAGTTTCAACTTGTACGACGGAAAACTATGAACGACCAAAGAAAAGCTACAACCAGCGATGAAAAAAGCTTCAACCGGCTATGAAAAAAGTTTCAACTCGTACGACGGAAAACTATGAACAACCAAAGAAAAGCTACAACCGGCGACGAAAAAAGCTTCATCCGACGACGAAAAAAGCTTCAAACCGTGGAGCCGTAAGCTATGGACGACAAACGAAAAACTACAACCGGCGGTTACAAAAGCTACAACCGGCATTGAAAAAAGCTTCAAACTAATTGTCTTAGCTGTGAATCCCGCGATGGTGATGATGTCGTTTTGCTGCAACCATAGTTGGTTTTGCTACAAACGGCGTTGGAATTTGCTACAACCATTTTCACAGCTACTTGCTGCTGCTCCACGCGTGGTGGGTTGCAACTCAGATGTGGTCGGGTCCGACGAGGGCAGGCAGAGCTCCGGTGGCACGGATCCGAGCAGATCTGGCCGAGGGCAGCCGGATCGGCTGATTCCCATGGCGGTGGCGCCCTGGGAGGTCTCCGGCCGGCGAAGCTTGGCCATGGCAGCAGGGAGAGAGAGAGACGAGCGACGGGAAGAAGAGAAACAGGAGGGAGAAGACGCACGTGGGCGGCCCCCCCCATCCTACGTGTCGCTAGGTGAGTCGCTCGGTACGTTCGCGCGTGGACGCGACCGGCCGAAGCTTCGGCCGGTGCCCCATCGTGAAACGTTTCCCTTCCGAATATATTTATCATGCGAGACCGCGCAGTCATGGATACAAGTGCACGACAGCTGATGTCCAATTTGTTCGATCTGACCCACTCATTCATCTATTTTGGAACGGAGGGAGTATATGTTATACAAAATGGATGCATCTCCATTTTGGTAGCTCTCCAAAAAACTAGTACCATGTATCGCAGTCATGGATACAAGTATTTCTCATAAAAAATATAGTAGTACTATTTTCATATAAAAATATAATTAGCTTGTTATTAATTTGCAAACAAGAATACTCCCTAGGCTGTCGTGCACTTGAGAGGAAGCCTTCTTGTGCAGTACATAAGTTTGACGGTTCACTTCATACGCTTCGTAAGGCGCCCCATAATTTCTATAGGACATGCGATATCTCGAGTTAGGAGTCAAATTACAGCCGAAGGGTCCATATATCACCGTCAAAATTGTTTTTATAAAATATTAACCATATACATGTCGACTAAAAGCCAATCTGGCAAACGTTAAACTGTTGGCTTTTACATTATCCTAGAAACCTTAAAATTAGGAGTTACCGGCCGTATAAGATTCCTTCTTTTCCGTGCTATTCTCTGTTGTATCATAACGGCTTTGCTTAATCCTAAATCTGCATATCCCAGAATGATCCATGCATCTACCATCCTTAAGAAGTTGCTCCCCACTATTGCGCATTGTCCACATTAGCATGATGCCACGTCGATGTTCTCTCAGCGTGCAACCTCCATGTCACCGGTCCAGTCAGATCAGCGATTCTGCACATGCTTAACGCTATGCATGTCCACATTACCAGTCCCGCGAAAATACATCCTACATAACTAGAGCGCACTTCTATGATCACCATGAATGTTAGTGGTCTGTTGTTTTACTATCGCTTCAATTCCCAGCTGTTTCGTCCTCCCATAAGCATGTAGGATGTAGCCATGCAATCAACGCGGCAGTCCCCGTCCGTTCCCGTCCTGTCCCATCCTCTCCCCCCTGCCTGAGTCGCTTGCTTTGTGCAGTTACGATCCAGCGACCAAACAGTCCCTTCGAATCTGACGGCTTCATAGCACAAGTACTGGGTAATCAAGAGTTGGCGACTTGAGAGGAGGCCTTCTGGTGGCCAAACCTGTCGGTCGCCCTAGGCTCCACTGGCTGTGTTCGGCAGCCGGAGTTGGGGGAGATGATAGCAGCTAGGCTGCTGGAGAGTACCATGTAAAGTTGTCCTAGCGAGTAGCGACTAGGGTGTCTCCTGGTGGCGCATCTCGGTGGAGGAGGGTGCCCTGCACATGAATAAAGCCATGTGATTGCATCCTCGTGGTTGTCCCGCGAGCTCCGGCGAGGCCTGCAAGTGCTGCCAGTGCCAGGTATGTGGGGGAGTAGGAGTAGAATGTACAGTAGACCTCTGTCTGCCTGTAGGTGGGTAGACGGCTGTAGGGATTGTGGTGAAGCAGTGGGTGGCTCCTCATCTATTTTCCAATGTTGTTTTCTGATGATCAATGGAGCTGGTAACAGGGCCAATGTGAGAGGAGCATGGGGCAGGCTGTTCTTTGTGAGAATGGCTTTGGACAGTCGTTCTTCGTACTTCTACTATGCATGGGTATTGTTTAGATAATTTGGTGTATGCTAGCTTAGGGTGATATGGTAAATTGGTAATGAAATCGTGGAGTACTACTTTTCTCAAAGAAAAATATATTCTATTGTTGTTGTTTGGGATCTTGACGATGCCTCTCTTGGTTTTGGCTGCAGGTCGATCCAGCCGCTGCTTCTCTTAGCTATACCGCATGTGATTAATTTTCTTGGCTCCATGGTCTACGGTCACACTGCTGCTGCACTAATTACGCAACGCAGGTAATGATGCTTCGATTGACTCATTCCGATGGTGTACATCTACCCATATTTTGTGCACCAAGATATTCATGTAAGTAGTTTGCTTCCTTTTTGAGATTTATACGAATTTTGGTCCATGGATTCTATCAAATTAACTCACACACCAACAATGATTTTCTTCTCATATTTAGTTACACTCTATAATTCATATGTAATTAGGACTGTAATAGGTAATGCATTATATAACTTTTGACAACAGGAAAATAGAAAATCTCCCTTTATTTATTCACATTCCTCAGTCCTATTTTTCACCTAATTTTTTCTTATTAGAGGGTTGATGTTATAGACATAATTTCTCATATGCAGCTCCATGTAGAAGATGCAATGTCCTATGTTATTTCCTTATGAAGAAGACACTTTCAATGACGACTTCCCATGCTATATTATCAACCACGCATGCAAGCTTCTCATAAAACTACACACGGTTTCTACCTAAAATTAGTAGTGATGTTACTTAAATTTAGGATTTGTTATCTATAAAGTGATCATGTCCATTTGTAATAGAGTAGAACTTCCATTAATACTCTTCTGGACTGTAGTTTTGCAAAAAAAAAAACATACTAATGGCGCCACTGTAAAATCGAGGGTCCACCACGCGGGAAACACGCTTAGGCGATTGTCGTGGCGATTGCGTGGCGATCGTCCGACCTCGCTAGGGTTAGGGTTTCCTTGGCGGGGGTGGTGAGAATACGGTGGTGGCTAGAGCGGCGACGGCGCTTCTCTGGTCACAGATCGGCGGGGCTTCCTCTCCTCTCCGCTTGGAACGGTGTTGATGGCGGAGCGGGGGCATGCGAGATCGGCAAGGACTCCGGGGCAGATGGCATCTGGGGCTGCGGCGGCGGGCACGCCCGGAAAGAAGGGGAACATCTCTAGCCAGCCTGGGGGTGGATCCAATCCAAGACCGGAAGCGTCTGCGGCCAAGGCTTCCCCGGCGGCGATGGTAAATATGAATTCTGCGAGTGGGCGAAGCTCAGGACAGACCGCAAACAATCAGAAAACAACTATGGCAGGCGCGGCTGGGATGAGCACCCCCCTCCAAAATCGTGGAGATCAGGGTAGCCGGGCGAGATCGAAGTCGCCAATTGAGTGCAAAACGCCGGATCCAACGTCGAGCCTCTCTGCGAGGCTGGGAGGGATGGTTCTTCTGGATAAAGAAGCAAAGGGGATGGTTTTTGCTGAACCGGAGCAGGTGGTGCCGAAAACGTCGCGTTGGTCGGCAGTAGGCAAAGTCTGTTCGCCAAAACCAATGGTGAGAACTGTTCTAGAGAAGACCATGCACAGGGCATGGGGTTTGCACCGTGAAGCTCAGTTCAGAGACTTAGGGGATAATAAGTTCGTGGTACACTTTGGAAGTGAAGGAGATTGGCGACACGCTCTGAATAACGGGCCGTGGCAGTATGATTTTAATGTGCTGATTTTGAAGGATTATGAAGGAAACACTAGACCATCAGAGATGGTGTTCGACTCCATAGATGTCTGGGTCCGTGTGGTTGATCTTCCACCGGACCGGAGGACAAGAGCCTTTGGAGAAGCTCTCGGAAACTGGCTGGGCAAAACTGTTAGAGTGGATGTGGACAAGGAGGGGTTGGCAAAAGGTAATCAGCTAAGGGTTCGTACCAAGATCTCTGTCTATGAGCCGCTAATAAGAGGCATGCGTCTAAAATCCTCACCGGAGGATATGGAGGGTACGTGGTATGACTTTTACTATGAGAAAGTGCCTCATTTTTGTTTTGACTGCGGTCGACTTGTGCATGCTGGAGGTGTATGTGAGCCCCCTCTTGACTCCTCGTCGCAATGGGGCGAGTGGCTGAGAGCGTCACCGGGGCGTAATGGCAAAGGAAAGGATGCTCCATATGGTGCAGTTTCAAACAACAACAATAGTGAAAGCAGTATCAGGACTGGGGAAAGCGAGAACTGGAGGAAGAGTGGCCAAACTAAACGCAATCTACAAGCAGACTTTGCTAGATCGGGGGACTATCGCACTGGCGGGGGATCCAGGCCACGGAATGATGATACTCAGACGGCAGACCAACACACTGGTGCTGGGAGCCGGCAGCATAGAACGGATGTCAATGGCCCCGGCAACGAGAGGAACGTGGAGGAACAGCTCCAGCCTAACGATCTGAGGCATGGGCTGGAGCAAAAACGGGAGCATGAATATAGGAACAAACTGTTTGAAAGGCAAGACCAAAGAGGGAGCCAGCATGATGGAAATTGGGAGAGGAAAGGGAAGGAGGACGTGAAGTATTCTCCCAGTCGCAGGGGGAATCGTGATCAACAAGACAAGTATGAGGAACGCACGGATGGACGTAACATGTTTGAAACATGGAGAGAAGCGGTATGGGGACATGGTGGAGACCAAGGCCATCATGGTCGGTACAGTTCTGAAGGAAGAAGACAGGGCAGGTATGTTAGAAAGCCAAGACCGGACTACGTCCCCAGGCAGCACGGTTACGATCAGAGGGGTACGCATCATGAAACGAGGAAGAGGGGACCAAAACAGGTGTGGATGGCTAAGGATGACCAGGACAGGAATATGACAGGTGATGCTTTCATTCGCGACACGAGGCGCAAGACGTCTACAGTGTTTGAGCGCATCTCGACTCAGGTTGACACATCGGCGGACCCTGCGAACCAGGGCCACCGGGAGCAATGAATATTCTGGCCTGGAACTGTTGAGGACTGGGGTTGGACTCGACAGTGGGCGAACTACGAGACCTGATACGGTCCTACAACCCAGCGGTGGTGTTTTTGAGTGAGACGAAGAAGAAGGCAAGGGCGATGGAAAGGCTAAAGTGGAGTTTGGGCTTCACCAGTGGCGTTGCGGTAGATTGTGTAGGCCGAAGTGGTGGATTGGCGCTATGGTGGAGAGATCATATTCATGTCAATGTGAGGCCATGGAGCCAATATTTCATAGATGCGGAGGTCTCTTGTGAGGGGCAAATATGTAGGATTACTGGATTCTACGGAGAACCTCGAACGGAACTACGGAAGAAATCGTGGGATGCTATACGTTACTTGAGTGGGCAGGATGATCTTCCATGGATGTGCCTAGGGGACTTCAATGAGGCCCTTTTCCAAACAGACCAGATCAGTGGTAATCAGAGAGGCTTTTTGCAGATGGAAGATTTTCGTGACTGTCTTGCCGATTGCGGCTTGGCAGACTTGGGCTTCTCGGGCTACCCGTATACGTGGGATAATAAGCGTGATGGTGCTGAGAATATACAGGTAAGGCTCGATCGGGCCACATGCAATGAAGGGTTCCTACAACTGTTCCCGGAGACGGAGGTCGAGCACATCTTAACAGAGGAATCGGACCATCAGGCCATCCTTGTGCGTGCGCAGGAGACGGCTCCAAGGCGGTGCAATGGGAGTGTGAGGCCATTCCGGTTTGAGGAGGCCTGGACTAGGCACGAACAATATGACACAATGATTGAACAGGCTTGGATGGCGGCGGGGACGGGAGATGAAGGGTTATCTGCTGCATGGCGGAAGTTCGCTACGATGACGGGCTCCATGCAACGTTGGGCAAGAGAGGTTTTTGGTTCCATCAGGAGACAAATAAAAACGCTTAAGGCGCAGTTGCTGGAAGCAAAAGAGAGAGCTCTAATCACGGGGTCTTCACTGGAAGGCCGCCATATTGAAGAGCAGCTCCGGGAAATCTATGCCCGGGAGGAGGTAATGTACCGACAGCGGTCAAGGGTTGATTGGTTACGTGCAGGAGACAAAAACACACAATACTTCCAGCAACGTGCGTCGCATCGAAAGCGGAAAAACACGGTCAAGGCGCTCCGACGCACGGATGGAACCATGTGTAAGGTCGATGATGATATGCGTGACATGGCTGCGGCGTTCTACGAGAATCTGTTCACAACGGAGGGCTCACAGGAAGCCAACCTCATTCTCCAGCATATTGACTGTTTGGTGACGGATGCGATGAACGAGAAGTTACTATCACCGATCACGGATGAGGAGATTGAATTAGCGCTTTTTTAGATGGGGCCAACTAAGGCCCCGGGGCCAGATGGACTGCCGGCGCTCTTTTACCAGCGACACTGGTCGCTTGTTCGGGCTGACGTGTGTAGGGCGGTGAAGGATTTTCTACATGGGGTGGCAGCGCCGGATGCTTTCAACACAACGATCATTGTTATGATTCCAAAGTGTAACTCACCGGAGCTTCTATCCCAGTTTCGTCCAATTAGTCTATGCAATGTTCTCTATAAGATTGCGACGAAGGTGCTAGCAAACAGATTAAAAGGCATACTACCTATTCTTATATCAGAGGAGCAAAGTGCTTTCGTGCCGGGAAGACTGATCACGGATAATGTTCTTGTTGCTTATGAATGTGTTTATGCGATCAGGAAGAGGAAGAGGAAGAACCCTTTGTGTGCGGTGAAGCTGGACATGATGAAGGCGTATGACCGTGTAGAGTGGGTTTTTCTGCAGCAAATGATGGAACGGATAGGCTTTGCAAATGACTGGATCTTGATGATAATGAGATGCGTGAAGTCGGCGACTTTCTCTGTCAAGCTCAACGGAGATTTATCACGTGGTTTTTCCCCATCCAGGGGGCTCAGACAGGGCGACCCTCTCTCTCCTTATCTGTTCCTATTTTGCGTTGAAGGCTTTTCGGCACTACTCAAACATGCACAGCAGGAGAGGGAGGTCAAGGGCGTGACTTTCGGGAGCACTGGCCCCCATGTCACACATCTATTTTTCGCGGATGACAGTATAGTTTTCTTAGAGGGGACACGGAGCAACATGCATAAGCTGAAAGAAATCTTGAGGCAATATGAGGAGGCATCGGGCCAGCGTGTCAACTTAGAGAAGTCGTCGATCTTCTTCGGGAAAGGGCAGCAAGAGGAGGACAAGCAGGAGTTGAAGGACACCTTGGGCGTCCAGTCGGAAGCGTTAAGTGAGAAGTATCTCGGTCTCCCAACACTGGTTGGGAGATCCAAAGACGGAACCTTCAAATATGTGACTGAAAGTGCGAAGGGCAAAGTGAATGGAGTGAAGGGGCAAGGCTTGTCAAAGGCAGCAAGGGAAGTGTTGATCAAATCAGGGCTGCAAGCTGTACCAACATTCACCATGAGTTGTTTCCAGCTCACGAAGAAAATATGCCGGAACCTGACATCAATTTCTTCTAAATTCTGGTGGGCGGCAACACATGGTGAACACAAGGTACACTGGATTTCTTGGCAGAAGATGTGTGCTTCGAAAAGGGAAGGAGGAATGGGCTTCTGTGATCCAGAGGCTTTAAATCAAGCGCTGCACGCGAAACAAGCATGGAGACTCATTGAACAGCCCAACTCACTGTGTGCACGTGTGCTCAAGGCCCGCTACTATAGTGCAGACTCCATCGTATCTGCTACTGCCCCGGCATCGGCCTCGTTCACTTTCCGTAGCATTCTGTGGGGGAGGGACCTGTTAAGGGAAGGGCTCATATGGCGCATTGGGAATGGCACTGCGGTTAACATACATCATGACAATTGGATTCCACGTACAGGCAGTATGAAACCCCTCGGGCAAGTGTTTGTTGATGGCGCAATCAAGGTAGCTCATTTGCTAACACCAGACGGGAGTAGCTGGGATATGGAGAGAGTTCAGATGATGTTCTCGGATGATGATGCAAAAGATATACAGCAAATAGCGATTGGGGGACCGGGCTGTGAGGACTATCTTGCTTGGAACCTCACACACAATGGTGTCTATTCGGTGAAATCTGGGTATCATCTACGGAGGGCGCTGGATGCTGCGAGGAATGGAAGGCCGGAATCTTCGAGTTCTGTTGAAAAGCATAAAGGATATTTGGCTCTATGGGATACCAATGCGCCCCCAAAGGCCAAAATTCACATGTGGAGGATGATTCGGAATGGACTGGCAGTGGGAGCAGAACTGCACCGAAGGAGAATCAAACCCGGGATTTTTTGCGTGGCGTGTGGGAGGGAAGAAACGGTGCTGCACCGTTTTTGGTCCTGTCCGCACTCCACCTTGTTCTGGCAGCTGTTGTACTCAGAAAAGGGAGTCATGGTGGCCAAACCACCGTGTCCGATCGACTCTCAGAGTGTGTTGGCTCGCTGGCTCCTGGGATGGTTTGCCGGGGCGTCAAATGACGAGCGAGGTGCAATGATTCAGGCCACGTACGAGCTCTGGCTAGCACGGAATGAAACGAGGGAAGGAAAGAGCATAGCCCAGCCACATGAAATCATGGAGCGGGTCATCACTCAAATGGACGAGTGGAGAGCTGTCCACAACGAAAACAAATCTCCCAGAGAGCAACAGAGCAAGAAGAAGTGGAAGCCACCGGACGAGGGGTGGCTCAAGCTCAACTCGGACGGGGCGGTATCTAGGGCAGGGAGAAAAGGAGGCGTTGGAGCTGTGATAAGGGATGAGCAGGGAGCCTTTTGTGCAGGGCTGTGCCATTTGGTCCAAGGTATAATCGATCCAGAGATGCTAGAGATTCTTGCATGCAAGAGAGGACTTGTTTTGGCGCAGGAAATACAAGTAGACAAGATACATGTGGAGATGGACTCGCAAAGTGTAGTTAAGATGCTCAACAGTCAGCACAAGGAGATGTCAGCTGCTGGCCCATTGATTCAAGAGCTTAAGGCGTTGCTATCTTCGTTTCCTAGCTCCAAGGTCACTTGGGTTCGTCGTAATGCAAATGTTGCCGCTCATAAATTAGCAAAAATAGGAGTAGGAGATGAACTTTGCAAGGTTTGGGTGGGGGTCACCCCCGAGTGTGTGCTTGATGTAATCTCGGATGACATTCCGAATGCGTTTGATTAAATAAATGCGGCAATATTTGCCCTCAAAAAAAATACTCTTCTGGACTGTTCCTGTTATATACCGAATTATTAATATTGTGTACATTAATATCTCCCTTTGTCTTCAATTCTTCTCATATGGATAATGAATAGATCAAAGTTATCTTCTATATGTTGACGTTCATAATCAAAGAAATCATCATGATAAATCTCTGTGAGACTAGCAAGCTTATTCAGGTTGAACCTAAAGTTCTCCATTTGCCAATACTTTATTGATACAAAAAAATGTTCAAAGAAATATAGAATGAGTTATGAGGATCGATAAGCCACAATTTTTTTTAGGGGTGGATAAGCCAAGTGGCGACCCAGGTCAAGCATAGCAAAGTGTTTTGCTCGACACCTCGATCGTTTGCCTTTTTTAGGGGAACCTCGATTGTTTGTTGCTTCGTGCGTGGGGGCCCGATCAATTCCTGGCTCAACTAGCTGGATGCATCCGCCCATATCTCTCCTTTTAGCGTAAAATGCGAGCGGTCAAAACCAACTAGCCAGGCAGCCGTAACATACATATGTATACATTTTTTCTTTGCTCAGAATCAAGGTATGGCGGCTGACATACCCTGCCCACCGGAGGCCTCCGCCAGTGCTTCGAACACATCTGCTTTGTAGTATATGGGCAGTCTTTCAATTAACTAAAGATACTTATTGTATTGTGAAATGGCATCATATGGAAGCCATTTACTTCTTCTACTAAACGAATTTCTGCTCATGTAGGTACAGTGAAGAAGACACTCACGCACACCCCCAAAAACTTTGTATTGAATTAACATGTACCACGGCAACCAAACAATAGTACAAACTCTGAATCAGAAGTTATAAGGTGGCCCGTGCATCCTATTGTGATTTCTAAGACCCTTCCGCAGAAACAGAGGAGGAAGTTGGTAAAGTCTAGAACTAGCTGATGGGATTGAGGGGAATCGAGAAAGGATTGAACCTTTAACAGTTCGATGCATATACATGGTTCACAATAATTGCCAGATGTGATCCCAACTTGTGGTTAGATCATGTTCTCATAGATAGGGGATGGCATCCGGAAGTCTGCTTCCAGTATGTGCCCGTAATCATCGGGATACATCTAGTAGAAAAAGGGCCTATTGTCCCGGTTGGTGAGGGCCTTTAGTCCCGGTTCATGAACCGGGACTAAAGGGTCGGTACTAATGCCCTGACCCCTTTAGTCCCGGTTCAATCCAGAACCGGGACAGAAGGGCCTCCACGTGGCCTGTCCCCTGAGCCCAGGCAGGAGGGCCTTTGGTCCCGGTTGGTGGCACCAACCGGGACCAATAGGCATCCA
>NC_057795.1:38383458-38388602 GCF_018294505.1 Triticum aestivum
GGGGGGGGGGGTTGGGGGGTTAATTTAGGTGTTTCATATATTGTGCTATAGCTAGCTAATTAATAGAGAGAATTGTCCTCTCTTTTGTCCGTGCTTGGTCGACGCTACGTACCATACATACATACGTATAGAGAGGACTAGCTAGACACGCTAGCTAGCTAGTAAGCAAACAGAAGATCGTCATGAACATATATGCATACAGAAAGAAGTGATATCGACCACCTCTCCTTCTCCGAGAGATTGGTCGAACAAACAAGTTCTCGTATATCTATCCGACACTACCGGCTACATATATACAATAATTATCTTTTACAAATATATAATCTCCTAAAACACGGACGCGTGGTCCACATAGTATTCTCCGTCTTCAGCGATCACGTGGTCAAGAAAGAATGCCGCCAATTCCTCTTGAATTGCTCGCATGCGATCTGGTGCTAGGAGTTCATCCCGCATCCGAAACATCTAATTTTAAGAAGGGGGTCAATACATATATATATATATATATATATGAATGAATGAAACTCAACCCAAATGATGGTAATAAAATAAAATTGTGAATATTGTTATTTACGCACTTCATATTGTTTGTCGGAGTAGCCCCGCTCACAGGTCGTGTGGCGGATGGACTCGCAAATGTAGTATCCACAGAAATCATTCCCTTGTTCCTGCCATAACCACTTTACAAGAAATAGAGGTCAATCAAACTGATAATTAGCAAGCATGCTAAATGGTATTGATGAAACTAGCGCTTGAATCACTAGGAGATGCCTGGAATATGCTACTATATAGTACTTACTTTCGGGTGCCTAAATTGCAGCTTCTTCGGTAGTCCCGGAGCTTTTTTGGTGAATTTTCTCCAAGCCCTGCCATACAAAGAAAACAATTACTTGATATCAGAAATGAACAAATTAAGTTGCTGATATGGTGGATAATGATCGATTTAACTTACTTCTCGAGCATTTCAGTCATGTCCGCATACTCATTGGGATCTTTTCGCTTGGAGTCTAAGACAGTTACTACTCCCTTCTCAAGCTTAATCTCTAGGAGAATATAGTGGTAGCTGCGCACACATGCATAACTCATCAATATTACATTACTATAACCAGGACTAATAAGGAAACCGAATATGCCACAAGACAGTAACACTCACTTGAACTTGTAAGGAAAGAGTATTATATCTTTGTGTTCATTTATTTCCAACGATCGTAGCAAGTTGGCCTCGGTTTCTTGGGCACGATATTGAACCTCAGTTGCATCTATGAGATACGTGTTAATGAACCCAATATCTCCCACTTGTCTTTTCTTCAATTCGGCGATCTTCAATCTGCGTAATATAGTGAGGATAATTATAAATACATGCAAATGAAAGGGCTGAGTTATATAGAGAGACTTAATGACAGAAGTAGTACTACTTACAGACAGTAGGAGGTGACCGTTGCTTTATCGATTGCCAATTGATTGAAAAACTGATAGAACTCCTCAAATGGAATAGGCAACAGTTCAATTCCAAGGAGGTCATGCTCCTTTTTAACTCTCATATACAAAGTATTCCTCCCCTCAGACTCTTTGCAGGTTTTCATGTACCAATCGCAATCTTCGCATCATCGTTGATAGAGAACTTTCATCTTTGACGAGAGGCTTCCCGTACTCGTATCTTTGTATCTGCACCTCCAAGATATCATAATGTACATCGTCGGGCAGGTAATTTGCAGGATTGCCATAACCGGGCACCATCCTCAGATCGACGATGTCGCTAGCAGGCACCTTGAGCGGGGGGCACGATTGCTTCGCTTGTTCGCCGAGCTGGGCAATTTGTTTCCCAGCTCATCGTTCTTTCATCCTTTGATCACTTTTAGTACTTCCCGACCTCTCTGCTTCGGCAAATGCCTTTCCAATAATGCGATCATAGTTGCCTTTCGGTGGATACTTGGGTGGTTTTGTCAGGGCAGCCAGAGTGCGCTTCCCTTTCACCGGATCTACCTTCTCCTCCGGAGGTGGATGTCTCTTTGCTTTCAACCCTTGAAACCAGTCATCCACTTCGGTCTGCGCGATCTTCGCGTTTTCCTCCTCGCTCCTCTCGTACGGTAACTTCTCTGGAGTCTTCAGAGAAGGACCGAATCTGTATCTCCTCCCGCCTTTGGCTGTACTGCTAGACGCCGGCAGAGTAGACGGAGCGGATGTCTTCTTTCCTTGCTTACGAGGTGGAGGAGAAGGACTGCGACGCGCCGTAGAAGCCGGAGCGGCGGCGGGTCTCTTCCGCCCTTGCTGACGAGGCGGAGAAGGAGGAGGCTGGCTGCTCGGGCGCGCCGGCGCAGGCGGAGAAGGAGGCGGAGTGCCGCCACGCGCCGGAGAAGGAGCGGGCCGAGTGCCCTGGTCGTCACTCGCCGGTGGAGGAGGCGGAGTGCCCTGACTCGCCGGAGGAGGACGAGGAGGCGGAGGCGTCCAGTTTGGAAGGTTGATGAGATCCTTCCGCCATAGGCATGGAGTCTTCAGAGCAAAACCCAGCCGATACTCCCCTTCACCGGTAGGGTGGTCAAGCCGGAGGTCCTCAAATCCCTCCGTTATTTCATCGACCATCACCTTAGCATATCCTTCTGGAATCGGCCGGCAGTGAAAAGTTGAGTCGGGTTTAGTAGGATAAATACAGCCAACAGCCGCCTTGACCTTCAAATTGCTCCATTGCGCCATAAGGTGGCAATTTTCAGCATCCGTGATAGCATCCACGGGATAGCTGGCAGGAGCCGTCAAGGCATGCTCTGGTTGAAGCAGCTCGGTGGAAGCCACGCTGCTTTTCCACTGAGATGGCGGGGTAGCTTCGGGGGAAGCTTCGGCATGTCGTTTGCTGCGATCTGCTTCTCGTGCAGTTGGCTCTGCTCCAGTTTCTTCCTCCTCTCGTGGGTTTTGTAACCCCCTGCGTCCGGAAATCCAGCCTTCCACGAAATGGAGCCTGGCGTGCCTCGTGTCCGTCCAGGGTGCTCAGGATTGCCGAGGGCCATTGTGAGCTCGTCCTTCTCCCTGTCTGGAACGAACGTCCCTTGCTGCGCTGCTGCGATATATTGCTGAAGCTTCTTGACTGGTATGTCCAATTGTTCCTCCGTCCAAATGCACTTCCCTGTTATAGGGTCCAAGGATCCGCCGACCCCAAACAACCAAGTCCGGCAACGTTCTGGCCAGTTCATTGTCTCTGGTTCGATCCCTTTATCAAGCAGATCATTCTCAGCCTTGGCCCACTTAGGCTGGGCTACGAGGTAGCCACCTGACCCCGTGCGATGGTGAAGCTTCTTCTTCTCAGCATTTCTCTTGTTTGTCGTCGACATTTTTTTACTCTTTTCCGATGTCTTGTGGGCCACAAATGCGGGCCAGTCATCTCTGATCTTCTCATATTTGCCAATGAATTCTGGTGTCTCATTTTTTTCGACATACCTATTGAGGTCTTTCTTCCAATTCCTGAATAGGTCTGCCATCTTCCTCTGAGCAAAAGACTTGATTAATGGCTCTATAACTGGCTTCTCCGGATCATCCTCCGGCGGTAGGGTGAAATTTGACTTCAGCTCAGTCCAAAGATTCTCTTTCTGCATCTCATTGACATAAGACACCTCAGGGTCTTCGTTCTTAGGCTTATACCATTGCTGGATGCTGATCAGGATCTTGTCCCTAACCAGAACCCCACATTGAGCAACAAATGCCTTCTTTGTCCGGTAGGGTTCAATCGGTTGGCTGTCGCGCGCGATTTGTATGATATCAAACTTTTCATCCGAGCTCAACTTTTTCTTCGGGCCTCGTCTCTTTACCGAAGTTGTGCTCGATCCGGACGGATAGAAAAAAGAACAAAGACGAGAGTTAATTAATATGTGTACATACCAAAACAATGAATGCATCAATTAGCTAGTCAGCACAGGCTTAACTAATATATATACCTGGCCGGACTCGGTTTGGTGATCACTGGAGCCGTCCTCACGGTCTACTTCTTCACCCTCTCCTTCTTGCACCGGCATTGGGTCATCGGAGCCATGTAAATCAATGAGGAGAGGGCCAGCTGCTTCTTCACCCTCTCCTTCCAGACCATCGTTGTCATTGAGAAACATCGAGAGGGCATCACTTCCTTCTGCGATTATGTCCCTCAACAACGCTTCTTGTGCTTCGTCTCGGTGGGTGTCCATAGTTTCTACAAATATTTACAACATGGCAATTATTATTCAAACATGACAGATATGGATATATTAGTGGCAAACGTAGAACTAGCTAGCTAATCACAATAAGGATTCGTCTAGGGTTTGGGGTGGCCTCGACAACGCTTCAAGGGTTAGGGGGTGGCCTCGAGAACGCTTCAAGCTAGGAGGGGGTAATATCGACCCCCCCCCCCACGTCTTGAAGCTATCGGGAGGGGGTCAGCGTTGAACAGTACATCTATGTCCCACAAGTGACGTGGGCATCGACGTGGGCATCGACGCCCACAAGCTATTGGATTTCTTCAATACTTTGACACTATAGGAACCCTCAACCCTGAAACCTTCGACCCTTGACCCCTTAACGACCCTCGACCCTCTACCCTAGTTCCCGACCCTCGACCCCTCGGCGATCCTCGACACCCTCGTTATATCGACAACGACGCAACATACATATACATGGGAAAATAATGTTATCGGGGAGGGGGTATCGGTACCCCCCCCCCTCGTGTCAAAGTTTCTTCTTTCTCCTCTATTCCTTTCTTTCTTCTTCTCCTCTTCTTTTCTTCTTATCCCTCGAGAAAGGAAAATAAGGAAAAGGAAGAAAAGAGGAAGAAGGAAGAAGGAAGAAGAAGAAAAAAAAGAAGAAAAAAAAGAGGAGAAGAAGAAAAGGATAGAGGAGAAGAAGAAAAAATAGAAAAAAAATTCTATTTTTCCTTCTTCTCCTCTATTCTTTTCTTCTTCTCCTCTTCTTTTTCTTCTTTTTTCTTCTTCTTATTTATTTCTCCTCTTCTTCCTATCCCCTCTTCTTCTCCTTTCTTCCTCTTCTTTTTTCCTTTTTCCTCTCATTCTTTTTCTTCTTCTTGTATTGCTTGTTTTTTTTAAATAATGTTCAAATAAAAATCTATGAACATAAAACATATATACACACAGAGAACATATATACATTTTTATAAAAATGCAAAAAACAAAAAAAAA
>NC_057795.1:38390752-38391309 GCF_018294505.1 Triticum aestivum
TGGTCCCGGTTGGTGGCACCAACCGGGACTAAAGGGGGGCATTGGTCCCGGTTGGTGCCACCAACCGGGACCAAAGGCCTTGTGCTGCCCCGCGCCAAATGTTTAGTCCCACCTCGCTAGTTGAGAGGGACCCGCACCAGTTTATAAGGTGCGGTGCGGCTCTCTAAAGCAGGCTTTCGGGCCTAACTCTGCCATCTGTGCCTGTGGGCCTACTGGGCCTTCCACGGGCCTGAATCCTGGCCCATAGGGTTTCTAGTCATATTCAGGCCGTGGGGGCCCAGTAGGTGGCATTTTTTTTTGTTTTTTTGTTTTAGTTGTTGCTTTATTTAGTTTATTTTGGTTTTGGTTTATTTTTCTTTTGGTTTTTTGCTTTATTTTTTAATTCTTTTTGCTTTTAGTTTTAGAAAAATTATAAACTTTCTGTTAGTGCCATTAGTTTTCAAATCTGAAAACTCTTTTTTGTTTTCTTTGTTGCTTTATTTATTTTATTTTGTTTCTACGTACAACAAAATACTTATTGTTGCTATTTTTATTTTTTTTCAGTTTTTTGTTCTTTT
>NC_057795.1:38391319-38392274 GCF_018294505.1 Triticum aestivum
GGGGTGGGACTAAAAGCTGGGTGCAACAAGGGCCAACCCTTTAGTTCCGGTTGGTGGCATGAACCGGGACTAAAGGTAACCCTTTGGTCCCGGTTCATGCCACCAACCGGGACCAATAGTGGTGGGCCAGGAGCCAGGACCATTGGTCCCGGTTCATCCCACCAACCGGGACCAAAAGGTCCGGACGAACCGGGACCAATGGCCCACGTGGCCCGGCCGGCCCCCTGGGCTCACGAACCGGGGAAAATAGCTCCATTGGTCTCAGTTCTGGATTGAACCGGGACTAATGGGCTAAACTGGCCTGGATGAAAGCCCTGTTTTCTACTAGTGTTGCAGCCAAACATCTGAGCAAGATTGGGCGATAACACCTGCAGTTAGAATACTTCGTGTATCATCGTATGATGGCTAGCGATGATCAAATGAAAATTTAGTGCTCTCTGATGAAAACACGGATCCCATTTTTTAGAACATTTAATATAGAGGTACATATATTGCAATTGATATTTTTGCCGTGCGGGGTGCTTCTGTACACTCCTCCTTAATAAATATGAAATCTCGTATTTTCATGCTTGTACTGGCTGATTGAGATTAATTGGAAGTTAGTTCGCTAACTCTATGGTTACACCATTGTAATCTCAACACAAAGTTCAATGTGTTCGCAATGCCTAAGAGCATCTACAGCCGGACATAGCAAATCCAGCCCCCTAAATGTCTACGGATGCATGTACAGAGAACATATATACATTTTTATAAAAATGCAAAAAACAAAAAAAAAAGTTCTTTGCATATGACCATACATACATTTTTCTTTGCATATGCTTTGCATATAAACATACATACATATAAACATAACATACATACATATAACCATAACATATATATACACAAAGAACATATATACATTTTTATAAAAATGCAAAAAACAAAAAAATCTAAAAAAAGACATATAAACAGA
>NC_057795.1:38394067-38407969 GCF_018294505.1 Triticum aestivum
TCCTTTTGCTTTTAGTTTTAGAAAAATTATAAACTTTCTGTTAGTGCCATTAGTTTTCAAATTTGGAAACTCTTTTTTTGTTTTCTTTGTTGCTTTATTCATTTTATTTTGTTTCTACTTACAATAAAATACTTATTGTTGCTATTTTTAGTTTTTCCAGATTTTTTGTTTTGTTTTCTGCATTAATTATTTTCTTTTGGTTTTTTGCTTTATTTTTTAATTCTTTGAAATTTGTGTGAATAGTTAAATTGAATTCTTTGAAATTTGTGTGAATAGTTAAATTAAATTTTTTAATTCTTTGAAATTATTTTTTCAGTTCTACTTAGAAATAAATACTTACAGTTTTTTGGTGATTTCTTTTTTCTTTTAGGTCACAAAAAATAAAAACTTCTCTGTTAGTGAACATAGATGCACTTATAGAGAAAATTAAACATAAATTCATAATCAATTTCTATTTATAAATTTAGGTCCAATTTCCTCTATAGGTGCATCTATTTTCACTTTGAGAGGAGATCAACAACACAGAGAGGGACGGGCTTATAAACAGGTGTGGGCGCCCTTCTGTTGGCGGGGTGGGACTAAAAGCTGGGTGCAACAAGGGCCAACCCTTTAGTTCCGGTTGGTGGCATGAACCGGGACTAAAGGTAACCCTTTGGTCCCGGTTCATGCCACCAACCGGGACCAATAGTGGTGGGCCAGGAGCCAGGACCATTGGTCCCGGTTCATCCCACCAACCGGGACCAAAAGGTCCGGACGAACCGGGACCAATGGCCCACGTGGCCCGGCCGGCCCCCTGGGCTCACGAACCGGGGAAAATAGCTCCATTGGTCTCAGTTCTGGATTGAACCGGGACTAATGGGCTAAACTGGCCTGGATGAAAGCCCTGTTTTCTACTAGTGTTGCAGCCAAACATCTGAGCAAGATTGGGCGATAACACCTGCAGTTAGAATACTTCGTGTATCATCGTATGATGGCTAGCGATGATCAAATGAAAATTTAGTGCTCTCTGATGAAAACACGGATCCCATTTTTTAGAACATTTAATATAGAGGTACATATATTGCAATTGATATTTTTGCCGTGCGGGGTGCTTCTGTACACTCCTCCTTAATAAATATGAAATCTCGTATTTTCATGCTTGTACTGGCTGATTGAGATTAATTGGAAGTTAGTTCGCTAACTCTATGGTTACACCATTGTAATCTCAACACAAAGTTCAATGTGTTCGCAATGCCTAAGAGCATCTACAGCCGGACATAGCAAATCCAGCCCCCTAAATGTCTACGGATGCATGTACAGGCAGTGACTGGTCACCCAACAAATCTTCGCTTGCCGTGTACCTCATACCCCCCTCCCCCAAATCAATGATATCCATGCAACGTGAGAAACTGTTGATCATCAAACGAAACATAGCGATAGCCGGACATAGATCAACATAAATTACATACATGCATACAAAAAAAGTTGAGACCCGTGCAGCAAAGAAAACAACTTACTGTCACACTTGCAGCAAACTAAATTGCGAGGCAATGGAATGGGAGCAGGGCACCGTGATTACAAATCAGATCAAGTTCCAAGAACGTTTAGCTCACACTTAGTGATCCAGCACAAAAATACCTATAGCTTGACAAATATTACTATACCTAGAGGAACAATTGTAACATCTTTGTAGAGTGGGGCTGAACGCCCAGATGAAATTCATGTCCGGGTGACGCATGCATCGTGTGAAAACTGTCTATTCTGTTTCTAGTACTTAAACAGATATCGAAAAACATCATACCAATGTTTACCAGCACTACACACTTGCTAAGAGTATAAATTTGATATATCGGTGCTACAGAATACATAGTACCAATGTTTGACTGCAAGAAGAATTTTTTTACTTCATTATCAAAGTAAATCATACACCACGAATTCATCAGTAATGGATATTTAGTCTTTGTATTATTTTGTAACATAAATTGTTACTAAATTGCATGTCGTTCTCTGCTAGATTGCTAGTTACATAGGCCTGCAACATTCATAAGGTTTGCCAGGTTCCTGGTTGGCTAATTGCAGTGAAAATATGTAGGGGGCATACAAAATTTAGTATGATAGTCTTTCGGTTTAAATGATGATACATATTGCATTATGTAATGTATTATATGGAGGAGTCATTCACTTCTACTCCCTCTGTTCCTAAAGATTAGCCCTTTTAGAGATTTTAACACGGACTATATACGGATGTATATATACATATTTTAAAGTGTAGATTCACTCATTTTGCACCATATGTAGTCCCTATTAGAATCCATAAAAGGACTAATATTTAGAAATGGAGGGAGTACAAAATAAATTTCTGCTCATGCATCAAACAGTGAAGCGAAGCGAAAATCCTTGTATTGAATTAACATGTACGATGACAACCAAACAAGACATATTGGGACTCAGAGAACATAATAGGACATCTGGTGGCCCTTTCTCTCTACACTCAAAAGAAATACTGATGCAATTTGGTACAGCTATTACTTCTCATCCCCTTCCATAGAAAGAACTACAGAAACATATTTGAGAAAGAGTGAGGAGGACATTAGCAAAATATATAACCATACCAACTGAAGCAACATGATTCAGTTATGGGTAAAGCCAATAATAACATGATGGTTACATCATACTAACAATGAGCATGATCTATGTTAGCATGACTTGAGGATATATCAAATGACGGCTGATAATATACAACACCCAAAAGTATCCCACAAGTGCGTGCAAGTAAACTTGGCGGCATGCAACATCTATCGGCAACCAGAGCATGTAAAGATTGTCAAGAAACAATAGAGAGTGTAGAAGTTATACCACCGTATGAGGATTATCTTTTTTTAGTTGCTTGCAAGTGTGAACCAAGAAGCCAGGAGAAAAACTCCGTTACACTATGCAAATTTATCATGTCTTCTAATGACATAAAGCTCCTACCCACATTGTATACTCTGAAATCTATCTTCTTCTTTTTAAAGTGTGAACAGACCCCTTGAGGTCTCGACAAACACCGCACATTCCACATAATTGCAAATGATACATGCCACCAGTCGCAAATTAATTTTTTGTGGTGATTATACAGAATCAGGCAGCCTCGTACCCCAGCATTGTACCCCTTGTCTTGCCTCCTCCAGGGCGATCCGGGGGAGGGGGGGGGGCAAAGTACAGAAAAGTATATTTCCCTCAGTGAGAACCAAGGTATCAATCCAGTAGGAGGAACACATAAGTCCCCAATAATTGCACCTACACAAACAAATAAATACCTGCACGCAACGCGATAAAGGGGTTGTCAATCCCTACACGGTTGCTTGCAAGGATGAGATCTGATAGTGATAGATATAAAAGATAAATGAAAGAGCAAAATAAAATAAAGGATAATAAATTGCAGCCAGGTATTTTTGTGTTTTTACTTTATAGATCTGAAAGTAATATGATAGAAGATAGACGCGGGGGCTCTGTTGGAAAAGGCAGTGTCTAGGAGACGCTTAGGCGATAGGCGATGGCCAAACATCTTGCCTAGGTAGGGCAAGCGAGACATTGTACACCCAAGGGAGAAATCATGCCATATTGCACTCATATGTCAAACTGGCCAAATTTCAATGGCAGTCAGGGGCAGATCTAGGAGCTTGTTGTGGGTCCCATAGCATCCCCTATAAAAATGGAAAATTTGTTTACATAGTCTATTTGACAAAAAAATTGGACTGTTTGTTTGCTTTATGGTAATGCTTAGGCTTAGTCATGCTATCTTTGTGTAACTTATAAAAAAATACCTATGCATTGATGTTTGTCACCCCAGTAATTAGGTCCTAGGTCCATCACTAATGGCAGTAGCTAGAGTTAACGTATTATATGCCCTAAATTTACATCAATACACATATAATAACTGCATATATACCTTGATAGTAAAACTATATTACACTGCGCCTAGGGCGCTTAAGCACCGCCTAGGAACTAGGTGAAGACCAACCGTCTCTCTTACACCTTTATCTTTTCCAACCTTGCTGGGAGCCATAGTTTTCACTAGAGGCTTCTCTCTCGAAGAAAGCATATGGTGGGTGAACAAATTACAGTTGAGCAATTGATAGAAAATTGTATAGTTATGACGATATCCAAGGCAATGATCATGTATATATGCATCATGTTGGAGACAAGTAAATCGACTCCTGCCTACATCTAATATTATTACTCCACACATCGACCGCTATCCAGAATCCATCTAGTGTATTAAGTTAACAAGAACTGAGTAACGCCTTAAACAAGATGACATGATGTAGATGGATAGATCTAATCAATATGAATAAACCCTATCTTTTTATCCTTAATGGCAACAATACAAATATGTGTCATGTCCCTTTCTATCACTGGGATTGAGCACCGCAAGATTGAACCCATTACAAAGCACCTCCCCCATTGCAAGAAAAATCAATTTACTTGGCCAAACAAAATCAATAGATCAGAGAAAATACAAAGCTATAACAATCATGCATAAAAGAGATTAGAGAAGAATAAAATAATATTCATAGATGATATGATCATAAACCCATAATTCATCGGATCTCAATAAACACATCGCAAAACAAGATTACATCGACTAGATCTCCAACAACATCAAGGAGAACATTATGTTGAAGATCAAAGAGAGATAAGAAGCCATCTAGCTACTAGCTATGGACCCATAGGTCTATGGTAAACTACTCACGCATCATTAGAAGGGCGGCAAGGTTGATCTAGATTCCCTCCGTGATCAAATCCCCCTCCGGCAGAGTACCAAAAAAGGACCCTAGATGGGATCTCACGAAGACAGAAACTTGCGACGGCGAAAAAGTATTTTTGGTGTGCCGTCTGGTCTTCGGGGAATATTTGGATATTTATAGAAGAAGAATTTTTGTTGGAGGACTCTTGTGAGGCCCACAAGCCTGGAGGGCGCGCCTCCCCCTGGAGGCGTGTCCTGTGAGCTTATGTCCACCTCATGACCTCCAGGTCTCTTCCGGAAGCTTCCTGGGTGTCTTGTGGTCCAAGAAAAATCATCAAAAAAATTCATTCCATTTGGACTCTATTTGGTATTGATTTTCTATAATGGCAAAAAACATGGAAAAAATGACAACTGGCACTTGGGTTAATAGGTTAGTAACAAAAAATGATATAAAATGGCATAAGAATGCATATAAAACATTCAAGATTCATAATATAATAGCATGGAATGATAAAAAATTATAGATACGTTGGAGATGTATCAAGTATCCCTGGGCTTAATTCCTGCTCGTCCTCGAGTAGGTAAATGATAAAATAAAAAAAATTAATGTGGAATGTTACCTAGCATGTTTATCATGTAATCATTCTTTTATGTGGCATGAATATTCAGATCATAAGATTCAAAACATTAGTTTAGTATTAACATAAAAACAATAATACTTCAAGCGTACTGGAAAGTAATCATGTCTTTTCAAAATAACATGGCCCAAGAAAGTTATTACTACAAAATCATATAGCTTTGTTATGATCCCTCTTCTCAACACAAAGTATAAATCATGTACTACCCTAATGTTAGCCAAGCAATTGGTTCATGCTTTTTAATGTGCTTAAGATTTTTCAACTCTTCACGTAATACATAACCGTGAGCCCTGAATATAGCACTATAAGTGGAATAGAAGGCGGTACTAGACAAAAGAAGGGAGAAAGTCTCACATCGACTAGGCAAATTTATGGATTATGGAGATGTCCATCATTTGATATCAATGTGAGTGAGTAGGGAATGCAATGTAAAGGATGCACTAGAGCAATAAGTGTACGAAAGTTAAAAAAAACTACGTGGGTGTGCATTCAACTTGCTTGCTCATGAAGACCTCCGGCATTTGAGGAAGCCCATCATTGGAATATACAAGCCAAGTTCTATAACGAAAAATGCCCACTAGTAATATATGAAAGTGACAGCGTAGGAGACTCTCTATCATGAAGAACATGGTGCTACTTTGAAGCACAAGTGTGAAAAAACATAGTAACATTGTCACTTCTCTCTTTTTCTCTCATTTTTTTCTTTTTTTCTCTTCTTTTGGTGGGCTCTTTTGCCTTTTTTTTCATGGGCTCATTTGGTCTTATTTTTATTTTATACCTCATATGAGACAATGCTCTAATAATTACGATCATCACGCTTTAATTTACATATAAGTCAAAAATTACAACTCATGGTGAAAACTCATAATAACAGAACGGTTTTACATATGGGGAGTGAGAGCACTCCACATTATCGAGTTTGTAGGTGTGAGTGGTGGCTTCGGGTGGATTGATGTATATTCTTGTCAGACCTTTGTGAAGTAATTAATAAATATGTTTGCATGCATCAATTGATGCAGAGGTCGGTGGTTTAACCTCCTTTAAAAAAAGATGTATTAGCCGGCAGTGGCATGACCGCTAGTGAAAATCCAGCATGACTTTCATTATCCAGTAGATTTGTACTCCCTCCGTAAACTTTTACAAGAAGTTTTTTATCACAAAAAAGGGAATATGCATTATAGTACCGCAAATAATTTGGGCAACGGTACAGCCACATCATCAAAAAGGGCATATACCACTGCACAGCCACATCAACACCGGATGCGGGAAGCCAAATCCCATCGAATCTCTCTTCATCTATTTTTATTTTTGACAGTGTAATCCAAATGAATCTCGAATTATATCACATATATACGATAACATGCATTTACTCAATGATGATATATATTTTCCATCAAGGGTCACTAATCTAGTGAGGTTTACCAAAAAATGACTATGAGTTCGTTCTAGATGAATTGATTGAGAAATTAATTGATCTAGTACAGTAAAAATGCACGGTTGGAAGCACGTGTCTTATGACTAAAAAACAATCTCTACAATCTGTTTTAGCTTAAGTGCTGAGTTGTAACCGAAGTGGCCAAAGATCAGCAAAGCATATTCCAGAGTGTCTAATTGACACATGCCCCGTAAAAAAATGACATATAAGATTACCCTTCCCGTGGAAACAGAGGCCCTGAAGAACAACATTTTTTTCTTGCACCATTAGAGATCTTCCAAAACCACTCCCGAATTGTCCACATCGGCGATTCCTCATCCGCCAAAACTTCAGGCCACTTCCCGCCCCCTCTCCTTCGCCTGGGAAAAGCCCTGTCTGGTGGATGTTTATGGCAGGACATCCCGTGTATTCTCGAGCTCCGTCTTGGTTTATTTCTCATGTCTAACTTCCCTTCCGAAGTAGGTGTGCCTCCTTCGATCTATGGGGCTTGGGTGGTATTCAACAGGGACGAGGCCTTTGTGATGCCGCCTACAAAACCTCTGGCAGCGGCACATGCCATACTGGCTCTTGGTAAGCGATGCAGGAGGCGGGCTCTCAAGCATGTAGCAGTGTTCTCCTAGAGGTGGTGCGACAACTACAACGACTATGTTAGTTTGCTGTTGTGACGGCCAGTGCTAGTGGCGGCGGACCAAGGCCTTCCCAGGCTTGGCTTGCCACTACTGGAATCAGGATCTTTGCCATCAGCCAGCTCTTTGCCGTCTGCTAGCTGACGGCAAAGAAGGTCTTTGCCATCAGCTTACAAAAAGCTAACGGCAAAAAAAAAAAGCGGACGACAAAGGGAGTGTTTGCCATCAGCCTGCTCTTTGCCGTCAGCTAGCTGACGGCATAGAATTTTTGCCGTCTGCTAGCGGACGGCAAAGAGGATGGATGGCCCACTAACGAGAACGATCTAACGGATATTATTTTTGCCGTCTGCTAGCAGACGGCAAAGAGTCCGAAAGCGGACGGCAAAGAAAATAATCTAACGTGTCTAACGGCCGCCCCCGCCCCAGCAGACGGCAAAGAATAAACACAGCCATGGACACGGATCGATGACTTGGCACACACCCACCAACGACCAACACAGCCCCGGGCCCCACCCACGATGCACACACACTCACGCCCAACCCACGCACACACACCCACGTTGGATCCCATCTCTCTCGTCTTCCTCGATCCCATTTCTCCACCCCACGCCGCCGCCAGATTCCGGCGATCCCCGCGGTTCCCCACCACCTAGCTCTCCTCCCCGAGGTCACCTCTCCCCGCTCACCATCTCCACTATCCGGTTTCTCTCCTCGCCCAGGAGAGCCACGCCCAGGCACTGGTGGTGGTGCGTCGCGAGGAGGCCCCAGCGGCGTCGAGCTGCTGTTGCTGTGGGCACAAAGACGTCGGTGTGGTCAGGATGGTCGCAGCCTTTCAAGATTCTCAATGGCGGCGTCTCGGCGCTGATGGCGGAGTCGACGGCGAGCATCGACGGGTACATGGCGTCGGGGTACCGGAGGGTGGCTGGCGTGCAGCTCTGCATCAAGCACCTCAAGCCCGCCCGCATCGGCGACCGCATCGAGGTCAAGGCGAACCCCATCCGGTACCTCGATCCCGACGCGTACTTGGACATGGTATGTGTGCCGCCACCGCCGCCGCCGGCGGCGGCGTGTCCCCGAGTGACTCCGTGAGGTTCTGATTGGTTCCGTGTCTGGGTTTTAGTGTGCAGGACCAGCTGCTGGACGCGGTGCATTGGATCCGGTAGGCGGTGGGGCTCGCCTGCGCCCTGCTCTGGGGTGCCATCCCCCTCGTCGGCGCCTTCTGGATCGCCCTGTCAGTCCATCCCTCCCTCCATCCACAAAGCCCCAACCTTCTTCTTTCCCTTCAGACATAGGCATAGATTCAGGTTCATTGTTAACTGAATTCGTAAGCTCATCTCACACTGAATTTGGGACCTCTTTCCCATCGTGTAGTATAGTTCTAGCAAGTCAGTCAAACATGAATTAGTAGATGACTCTAGCGATTATGTTAACTGAATTATTTTAGAAACCTGCTTTGTTTTGCCTTTCATTCATCACCGCGACAGGTCACAGGAGGTGAAGTGAGTGTTAGATTCGCTGTGAATTGGAGGGTCGTTAGCCTCGTCTCTTAGCACTCGTCACCAGCTCAGCAACAAGCATCGTAGTGGTTATGCGCTTTCTCTGGTATTAGATGTGACATGAGCTGTTCAATCAGCTCTTTTTTTGGCGTGGCCGTCAGCAAACCAGCAAACCAATGCAATTGCCGCATATATGTAGTGGGATATGAACTGCTCTTAGTTTCTCTGTGCTCATTATTAGTTCAATAAATTGGCAAATGGCTGCTGATGTATGATTGACTGGGTTTGTTCATCTTGCTAGAGTTACTTGGAAATATTGACATTCTCAAACCAATTCACAGCGTAAACCCAATCCGTGCTTGCTGTTTAGTGAATAAATATGCTGGTAGAAAATTGCAAACTTCGTAATATGAATAAATATTTGATGGTAAGTTGCGATGAAGATTAAAATTGTATTCGCCCGCAAAAAAGAAGATTAACATTTTATTACATACACCAATCTATCTAGCACCAATGTCACGCAGTCAATTTCCTTTATCCTTAGCATTTTGATGACATACCTTCTTCTACTTAGAATCTTTGGTTGCAATCAGTTCTTTTTTCCGCAAAAAATGAAATCAGTTTCTTTTACTTTTAGCATATGTACTTAACAACTGAGGTGCCAGTGAAAAAGTAAATTTATTTTTATTTAGTATTTGGTGGATCCTCTGTTTTTATAGGTTTCGACATTGCTGCCTCCATATAGCTTTTTGCTGATATACGTTAATGGTTTGATGTGTCGCTCCTAGTCCGAATGTTAGTTTTTTTTACTGGACCTTCCTTTTTGACTGGATATTGTTTATATACGTGACTGATTTGTAATCCAGCTGAACTTTCTTTACATGTACATGATGGAGTTTGCATCCATATATTATTGTACGTGTCGAATGATAGGCTTGTACATTTAATTATGGTGCATGTCGTCGAATATACTCCCGTTATGCATGTTTTTTAGACTTATTTTAATATTATTGCTGTTATTACGTGCATAGTGCCGTGGAGATGAAATAACATGCTCGTGTACTAATTGACTATACACTAGCCTGGCTTTGCCATTGGAAGGTGGCGTATGGACTATGGACTCCTTTTTCTTAAGCTGTCCATGTGATTCCTTTTGCCTATAAGCTGGCCGTGCCGTTGGCTGTGTGGACTCTGTATGCCTTTATGCCGCCATCAAGTTGAGGTCAACGAATCACTGCCGTTCATTTATCATAACTTTGTAATTTTGAATCTTCTCCTTTCATTTTCTATCGTTTTAGTAATATTGAATCTCCTCCGTTCGTTTTCTATTATTTTAATAATATAATATATTTGATTTTGGTAGTACCGTTGAATTTGGTTGCTGCTATTCATTTATGTATGTGAAGGAATTGGATAATGTGCTCTTTTTTTGTTTGCAAAATGAAGGACGCTGCATCCAGGTAGTGGGAATAGTTAGTCCTTGCTATCAATAGTAGTAGCATTATTCACTGTGGAGTGTGATGGAATTTGATGATCATCTACTTTTGCCTATCATCTACTTCTGATGTTTTCCCTGAAAGTGACACGTGATCTTCCTTTGTTTTTCTTTAGCTGATAGTATGATAACTGCTTGCTTGGCAGAAGTTATGTTTGTGATGTTTCTTAGATAAATAAAGAAACTGAGATTTAGTTCGATTTGGAGCGCCTCTTGTCGTACCACAGTTCCTTCTCTTAGAGTTGTATTTGTACTGCAGGTTTTGGATTGGGAGGGGAAAATGCTCTTCTTTCAGTCTCTGTTGAAGTCAAACCCATCCATGCAAAATCTGTACTTAGTAGAATTAATCTAGATGAATATATATGCCTTGCAGTTTTATCGTGCATGCCATTCAACTAACTTGCTCTTGTCCATGCAGACGGAGTAGGAGGACGAGCAGCAGTAGCAAATTAGTCTGATGATGATGGGGTGCGGGAGGCAATGGTGATCATGCTGATGACATGAAGAAGGCTGATGACCACAACCTGGACCTGTTGGCATTTCGAGTGGTAAACATAGGCGGCATGGAGACAACAACCTGGACCACCCACCTCCCTTGCCTTTTTAATTTTGGTTGTGGTGGTTGCATCACAGGCGCGGTCGCAAATCAGTATGTAGTGTGCTTGTGGTGTTGGGTCTGGACTGCAGTGTCCATCCAGTAGGTTAGGTGTTGTTGCTGCTAGATCCCATGATGCTCACCTAAGTTTTGTGTTATGTGGAGGCCAACCTTTGTGATCTTATTTGTCGACACTTGTGTGATCTCGTCTTACTTTGTGATACAGGTGGTATGATATATATGTTTTTATGGATGATCTTGTCTTATTTTCCTGTGGTCTGTGTTGATATTTGTGATATATGCATGCGTTATACATATGAATATGAATTGCTAAACATACTGTAAATCAATGACAGAGATGGCAAAGAAGGAAATTTGCCGTCTGTGCATATGGACACTTTGGACACTTTGCCATCTGCTGGCAGACGGCAAAGAAGCAAAAACTTTGCCATCTGCTGGCAGACGGCAAAGACCTTTGCTTCTTTGCCGTCAGCCGTAGACGGCAAAGGCCTGCCGTTAGCCACCTAACGGATTAACAGCGCAAATTTTGCCGTCTGCTTTCTTTGCCGTCCGCTGCTGATGGCAAAGACTCCTTTGCCGTCAGCCGCCGAAAGCAGACGGCAAAGTAGCTCTTTGCCGGATGTTCCGTTGCCGGAGCCTGTTGCCGTCCGCCATTCATGCCTTTGCCATCCGCCGTGGCAGACGGCAAAGTAGCCGATTCCTGTAGTGTGCGACAAGTAGCGGGTCCCCCGGGACCGCCCGACAACTAGGTTGGTTGTGCAGTGGCGTTGTAACAGCAACAACGACTTATGGAAGTGATGCAATGACAGAGTGGCAGGATGCGGCTCTGGCTTGTCATGTCTTTATTCCGTCCGAATCTACCACATTAGATTGGTAGTATGTACATCCTTGACTGGGATTTGCATCATGCAGCTCTCTTCGGGCATGTATGTAGCGGAATGATCCAAATCTCAGTTTCTCGTGGTCACGGTGTGTGGATGTACACCTCTATACAATATCATCTTCTTCGGAAAGTCATGAGAGCAGCACACAATGTCTTTGGTTCAGTAGTGCTATTTTGAGTGCCGTATCTTCAGCTCCAGAGTGAAGACCCAAGGTCCGGCCTTCGATGGTTGAAGCTAGCAACAGTGGTGCCTACGTGCCATTTCTTTGTTGAAGGCATTGCTTTGGAGACTCCTGAGACATTCTTTCTTGGGTGAAAACTCAATATCGGAACTTCAACGGTTGGACCCGGCAACAACGATGCTTGTGTTTAGCTCCCTACCTGAAGGCGTTGCTATATGGTCATCTATATGTATTGATATTTGATACTAGTCGGATCTGCAAAGTTTCAGATTTCTTTGATTTGTTTTGCGAAGTTTTCGATCATGGGTGTAGTAGGGGTGCAATATCCGTGGGTGTAGAACAGCCACACTCGTTGATGCTAAGGCATAATCCAAAAAAATCTCTTCAAGTTTATGTAGTTTTATTTTTGTTGGTATCTGGATTCTTGAGGCATTACTTGCTTGAATGTCACACTCATCGCTGCAGGATTCCTAGTCGGTGGAAGTTTTTTCTTTTCAGCACCATTGATTTGTATGGGAGTGAATTAGTTCATGAAGTAGCATGCATAAGCATTATCCCACAATATCTTCCGTTGGTTGTCTGTCCTTCATTAAAGCATCAAAATTTAACCAAGCTTGGCATACCCAATCGGGACACAGCCAGAAAATGGGTATTGACTCGTCAAGAAACAAACCCACTGAAACATCCTTTAAAGGGTAATACCAGGTGTAGAGGCCCGCTGCACGGGCTCAATCACATTGGATGTCGTATTCAGTTCGCCGGACAACTTCCGAAGCTAAGACTTGATCTTCGACATCATCCCTTTCCGCAGTGGCTATCACATACTGCTCGGACGAACATCGTTTGCCCGCTTCAATGCGCTTCCGCACTACGCTTATCTAGAACTTAAAATGCCACACCCACGCGGTGTTATAACAGTTCAAGGAAACATGGATCGTTTCCTCCGTACTGAGGAACACATCGCAGCCCTCGCAACGGAAGTACAGGTCGGCCTTATCAAGCTGAGCTCCAGATCCACATTTAAACCACCGGACCCTATCAAACGAGTCCGGACTACCCCGCAGAATGGTAGTCCAGCTCATCAGAATCGCGACTAGCAATCCAGCCTCTGTCTTCGCCCCAACCAAACAGCGGTGTATGTACCACGTGCTCATAATTATGCAGTAAAAATACCATGGACGACGATGGAGGCATATCGAGGATGAGGTCCACAATACGGCTCAACCATGTCCGGACCCCCATCTATCTTTTTCTTAACTTCCTTTTCCTTTTCAGGATCGTTACAACCTACATCGCCCTTTTTATATCAATTTAACTATAGAAAACACAAGTATGGAGAATATTACACCATGGCATTTGCATAAATTCGACCAAAGAAAAAGATCTTTTGAATAATATTACATTTTTCAATCTATCAGTGTAAACTACAACTATTGGGAAGTAAAATCTTCAAATTTTATTTGCTTCCTGTTCCAACCGAAGTACTCAGTTGCAAGTCAATTATCCTTGTTTCAAATCTGTAAAAGAAAATTGGACCCTATAGTTATGTAATTAAATATACACAAATATGATCTCGGAATATGGAAGAAAAGACTTCAACTTACAAAAGTTGAAGGCCAAGCAATTAAGTATCCTGAAGAGAAAGCTTCACCAATTGTCCTGCAACCAGAAACTTCCCTTACTAACTCCTCATTATCAAGAATAGGTTCATCTATCCGCACATGGATAAATTTAGAAACTAACTCAATACCACCAGCCTTAGTAGCTGGATCAATAGTCAGAAAAGTACCATACAACGTTTTGCTTGTTGGGATATGATGAAG